>NW_006239036.1:1573005-1592807 GCF_000226075.1 Solanum tuberosum
TCTAATTTTATGATAAGGTTCTTGTAATAGACTTAATAGACTTCTTTTGATTGTAAAGGGCCGTGTCCCTACTTATGTTTTGTGATTGTGTCTAAGATGGCCATGTGAGACTTAGACTTCCGCTGTGTGTTTTTAAAGTTGTTTTAATGAAGCTTGAATGTTTGGATGTAAATAAGTTTTTAATTCCTCACTATTATCATTATTGAATGCAATGAATGACTATGTGGTTTGTATAAGACCCCTTCGGGGTCGAGTACGCCTTGTTACGACTTGGGGGTGCTCCCGGGTGGTGACACTAACTCGAGGGCAGAAATAAAAAAATTCTTGTTTGGAGTATCCCATCTGATCAACACCGTGTAGGAATATTATGTTATTGGGTGACATGCATATCTCCAGGCTAATGACTCATGCTCACCAAGTTTAGGGAAATAAGCTTAGGGAATTGTCTGAGGAAAACAAGAAGGCAAGAACATGGATTTATGAATTTCTCAACAATGATTAAGTGGTGGAAATTGCTCATAGTCTCAGCAGAGGTATACCGCCCCAACACTTTCATTATCTAGCGCTCCTTCCCTAGGTTTCGATAGGATTAGGAAGGTAGGGCATTAGGCTCAAAATCATAGGGGAGTGCTTCACATTACAAGACTTTTCCAACTAGTCCAATATTTGGTAATAATTATCTGGGAGATTGTCTTGCAGGTGGAGAGGGGTTCTTTGGGTGTGGTTATTCTAGTCATAAGGTTGAAGGATTGCCCTTCTTCCAAGCAAGGAAAATGAGGTAACAAGACTCAGTCTATTAGTTCAGCAGCTCCAGCAGGTTACTCCACCTAATAGGGTACCTCGTACGGTACAGGTGGTGGTCAGTGCCAAAACAGGTTGTATGCTAATCAAGCTCGCCAAGACAAAGATTATTCTCCCGATGTGTTCACTGCTACGTTAAGATTCTTTCATTTAGATGTTTATGCATTGTCAGATCCAAGGGCTACATTGTCTTTTGTAACTCTCTATATAGTAGTAAACATCGGTGTCAGTATAGAACCTCTCTTAGAACCTTTCTTAGTCTCTACTCTAGTTAGTGACTGAGTTATAGCAAGAATGCTATACAGAAATTACCCTATCACATTCTCCCAGAAAGTCACCTCAACAGACCTTTTAGAGTTAAAAATGGTAGATTTTGATATCATTCTAGCCATGGATTGGTTATACTCCTATTACGCCTCAGTCAATTTTAGTTTCCAAATCTTAGAGTGGAAGGTAGTAGCTCAGTGCCTATAGGTCAATTTATCTCTTACCTTAAGGCCAGGAAAATGATTTCCAAAGGGTATATCTATCATCCTATTCAGATTAAGTATTCAAACACTAAAACCACTACTCTTCGAAATAGATCTCCTCCCATATACCCAGCCTAATTTGATTCGGATATAGAATGGTTCCAGCCAAGCTTAAGGAATTGAAAGAGAAGTTGAAACACCTTCAAGATTGTAACAACCTACAAAATTAGTAAGTGAAACTAGAGCTTAACAAGTGTCTGTTTGAGTTTATGATGGGGTTTCATTTGGTAGATTGTTGTCCTGAGCTTAGGTTGAGGGGTTTAGGGGTTAAAAGTCAAGGTACGACTCCCCAAGGACCACCAAAGGCATCCTTGAGGATGACCCTAAAGCCTAACCCCCAAGACCCCAAGAAACCAAAAAGCTACCAAAAAGAGGGTGATTTACAGATGGGACTTACTCCCCGTAGGTCCATCCACTCACCGTGGATGGCCTCCGTGGGTCAAGGTCCAAAAATGTGAGTTGCAGCCATAAACCACGGCTTGCCAGTATGGCTCGTGGACCCACCCACGATTCGTGGGTGGGGTTCGTGAGTCACCACCTATAAAAGTTGTCAATTCGGCCTAAAGGAGGGGTGGTTTGGTAAATTGCTAATTAGTTAGTTAGGGGTTGGGGATGGTTATTATTGAGTTATTTAAGTATTTTAAGGGTTTTAAAAGTATTAAACTCCTTTTTCAATTCATGGTATCAAATCACAAAATAGAAACCTCCCACCCTCTCCAAATATTCTCTCTCTAGAAACCACCATTGGAGATGAAGGATTCAACCTCTCAAGCTCAAGATTTCATCTTTTTCAATCATTTTCATTGATGATTTCAAGTTTCCAAAGTTCCCGAAAAATCCTAGTTGTCAATCTATGCATGGGTTCAATTCCAAAACATTTTCAAAAGGTTTTAGATGATGAATTATGAATGGATTGTTGAATTATTGATGAATTATGGTCAATTTATTCTATGAACCCATGTTTCCCCCAAATTCTTAACTTGTAAATTGTGATTGGGAATTGATGGATCATGAAAATATGTTGAATTGTTTATGTTTATATTGAATTAGTTATTGAATCATGTTATTTCCCTTATCTATTGTAGTATCTTAGATGTTTGGATTGTGACTGATGTATGGCCTTGGATGGAAATTTCATGAAGGATTATGATGTGAAGAATAAGTGTGTGATCTTAATGAATGTATTATGATCTTGTTTAGATTGTAGTTGTGTTAGTATTGAAAGCTTATTCTCAATTTAACACTATGAATAATGATGATATATATGAAAGGTTATTCTCACATACACACACTCATGAATGAATATTGAATGAAATTTCTATGGTTATGTTAATGATGAAGTATTGATTCAAAGTCTATTCTCAATTGTACTCTAATGAATGATAATGACATGTTATTAAAGGACTTTCTCACAACATGGGATTCTTAGTTCAAAGGCTATTCTCTTCTTTGAATCTATGATTTATCTAATGAATGAATGTTGGGTTTGAGATGGATACTCATCCATGAGTTGAGACGGGGTATCTAGCAACAATCTATTATCCCATTATAATTGAATGTTAAGTACTCTGTGGGGATTAATGCTAAGCACCGAGTGGATATGAATAGATATGGATGCTCATCTGTGAGTTAAGGTGGGGTATCTAGCAGCAATCTCTAGGGATGGATGCTCATCTGTGAGTTGAGGCGGGGTATCTAGTAGCAATCTCCTTATGCCATAACTATGTGCCCACATAGGATATTAGCTAGTGGATCCACTCAAGCTAAAAATAATGGTCCTACCTTTGGCAAGTAGGAATCTCTTATCCGGTGAGGGTGACACTAGGATTCCATGAATTGCTCACATAGTCTATGTCGGTTAAGGCTTATCCCCAAAAAGAATGTTATTGAACTATGGCTTCTCAAGAATGCATTACTTAGTGTGAGTGGTAGTACGAAATGACATCCATGCATTGTAGGCTTTGATAGTGGTTATGTTGTGTTCCTTTATGATGTAACGTTAAATGGAATGAATGTGCTCTTATGATGATGGTAATGAGAATGTTGGTTTAATGTCTAATGAATGAAGGTTCTCTTCATGAAGCTAATGAAAAATGTTGACTAATGTAATTAATGAGATGATGTATGCTTTACTTGGATTGTATTATGAGTTACTTCCTTGTCATGACTTGTTGAATATGAATGTGCCTTGTCTATGGTGGCTTCAAAGGAGTACTTAGTGTGAGTTGTACTGTGGGATGATATTCATACATTGCACAAGTATGACTTAGATTTACCCTAGATGATGGTCCTAATGTGTGATATGATTTATGAAACGTTTATGTTCCTTATGTATGAGTATTGTTTAAAGATGTAAAGGATAAATGGTAAGTTCACTTTTGGTGGCCTTGAGGTGGTACTTGGTGTGGATGGTGGTATGGGACACTATTCATACATTGCATAAAGTATATCTTGAGGGTTACTTGAGGTGAAAGCTTAATGTGAAGGAATGGTTTATATGTTGATTATGTTCTAATGTGATGTAACGACTTGTATGTTGGTTATGTTTGTATGATATGCCTCTGATACTTATGTTCATGAAGTTTTCTCAAATTGGCATAAAAGCATGATTTTTAAATAGATGTCCACTTTAAGCATGATTTTTGCATGGCTATAATACTTAGTACATTAAATGTGCTAACCCATATTTCTTCATTTTACCAAAGTGTAGGTTCCGGCATTCGAGTTGACTCTCTGTAATTGAAGCTTGGATTGAATTATTCCAAGACTAAGTGGTATGTTCTCATGGATTCGAGGACAAGTACTTTGATGTTTCATTTCTTTTATGTAATAGATATTTGTTAGACTTTCAATTGTAAAGGGTCGTGACCCTACTTTTGATTTGTATATTGTTTTTAGATGGCCATGTGAGACTAGTAGACTTCCTTTGTTTGAAATGAAGTTTTGACTGTATGGATTTAAAGAAAAGTTTTAATTCTGTACCATTTTCCTTATATCGAATGTTATGAATGCTATGAGGCTTGTATGAGACTTTTCAAAGTTTTATACGCCGTGTTGCATCCGGGGTGTGGGCTCGGGTCGTGACAAACATGGTATTAGATCATAAGGTTTTGGGAATGGTTTTGAACATTGTTGTCTCACAAACCACGTCTAGTAGAGTCATGTTCATGGGTGTGAGTCGCGACACATTTATGAATGAGAGGATATAAGATGTTAGGAAGCTACACTTCTTTCATTATTCTTGAAGTCGTTCCATAGAGTTTAGCTCTATAAATGTCCTTTTCCCAACCCTTCTCTGGTGTTTATAGGTTATGAATACAAGAAGGGCGGCCGCAAGAACAGTGGAAGAGTAATTTCTGAATGAGGGAGTTCCTCCCCAAGGTCCTCAAGGTGACCAAGTTCCCCAAGGCAATCCAGTTTCGGTTGATGCTCCGGCCATGACCAATGAATAAATTAGGTCAATTTTTTAACCTTATCCCAAGCCATGACGGCCCAAGTTAATAGGGATGTGGAGACTCGAGTGAATGCTATTGAGAGTAATATGGTTTCTAGGTTGAGGGACTTTGTGAGGATGAGTCATCCGGTATTTCTTGGTTCCAAGGTGGGAGAGAATCCCCAAGAGTTTATGGATGAGGTGTATAAGGTAGTCAATGTTATGGGGTGACTTCTATAGAAAAAGCGAAACTAGCTTCTTACCAAATGAAGGATGTTTCCCAAGTTTGGTTTACTCAATGGAAAAGCAATAGGTTGGTAGGAGTGGGTCCTATTGAGTGGGAGGAGTTTAAGAAAGCATTCCTTGGTAGGTACTTTCCCCGTGAGAAGAGAGAAGTTAGGGTGGAGGAATTTATCAACCTTAGGCAAGGTAGCATGAGTGTGGAGGATTATTCCTTGGAATTTACCCTATTGTCTAAGTATGCTCCATCTTTAGTGTCAAACCCTAGGGATGAGATGGGTAGATTTGTTACCGGTGTATCCGACCTAGATAAGGAAGAGTGTCGTACGGCGATGCTCCATTATGACATGAACATTTCTAGACTTATGGTGTACGCTCAATCTATTGAGGAGCCCAAACTTGAGAGAAAGAGTAGGGAGATATAGAGGTTTAGGTCCGATGAACAAAGGAAACAAAGGTCTAAAAAGAGGTTCTACAACCAAGACTCCCATATGGTCAATAGTGATAGGGTGTCTAACCCTAATTCCCAAGGAGGAAAAGGAAGTGGTTCTTCTTTTGAAATATCTATATGTGTCAAGTGTGGGAAGCAACATTTGGATAAGTGACTTGCTGGCACGGAGGGTTGCTTTGAGTGTGGAAATAAAGGTCATAAGATGAGATATTGCCCAACACTCTCGGCAAAAGGAAGAGATGTTGAGCAAGCTTCTCTTGATGGCCCAGATCCTAATGCTCCAAGAAAAAATAGTTTATATGTACTTCAAGCTAAAGAGCGCAAAGGAGCTCATCCGGATGAAGGCACCGATTTGTTGTTGGTTTCTTATAGTTATGAATTTCTTGATAAGGTTCCTCTGTTGTTTTCATGTTAGCCTTAGTTTGGGTTTACTCCTAAGGGGGAGATGGTATGTTCCTTGTTTCTTGTTTCATGTTTTGGAGTCATGTGTGATTATGTGTTTCCATTGTCTCCTTATGTTATGCATGTTCTTAATGAATTCATGTTTAAATGAGAAAATGAGTTTTAGGAATCATGTTCCTCATGTTAATGTGCATTTAGTATGAGTTGCCTATATGCTTCATGAGGTGAATTGTTGAACATGCCTAAATGTTCTTTAAGAGAAATTGCATAATGTGCTTAATGATGTTATGATGAGCATGATTTGAGTTGGAAAAGGTAATTCCTCCAATTAAATGAGAAATGTTGATGTTTTGATGCATACTGAGTTTGTAGATGTAGTTCCTACTTTCTTGTGCTGCATGGAGTATGTTCGCGATGGAGTAGATGTTTCCTCCTAGTTTTGTGCATTGTTTATGATGTTTCATCTATAATGGGCTGCTAGTTTTTAGTCTTTATTCCTTAAAGTGTTTAAAGTGTCATTCAGGGACGAATGTTCCCAAGGGGGGATAATGTAACGACTCAAAAAATTGTTAAGTGAAACTAGAGCCTAACAATTGTGTGTTTGATTTTGTAATAGGGTTTCATGTGGTAGAATATTGTCCCGAGCTTAGGTTTAGGGGTTAAACGTCAAGGTACGACTCACCAAGGACCACCCAAGGGGTCCTTGAGGAGGACCCTAAAGCCTAACCCCCAAGAAACCAAAAGGCTACCAAAAAGAGGCTGATCTACGGATGGGACCTACACCCCGTAGGTCCATCCACGCCCCGTGGAAGGCCTCCGTGGGTCAAGGTCCCAAAATGTGAGTTGCATCCACAAACCACGGCTTGCCAGTACAGCCCGTGGACCCACCCACGGTCCGGGGTTCTTGAGTTACCACCTTTAAAAGTTGTCAATTCGGCCTAAGGAGGAGTGGTTTAATAAATTGCTAATTAGTTAGTTAGGGGTTGGGGATAGTTAATATTGAGTTTTTAAAGTATTTTAAGGGTTTTAAAAGTATTAAAATCCTTTTTCAATTTATGATTTCAAATCACAAAATAGAAACCTCCCACCCTCTCCAAACGCGATGGAGTAGATGTTTCCTCCTAGTTTTGTGCATTGTTTATGATGTTTCATCTATAATGGGCTGCTAGTTTTTAGTCTTTATTCCTTAAAGTGTTTAAAGTGTCATTCAGGGACGAATGTTCCCAAGGGGGGATAATGTAACGACTCAAAAAATTGTTAAGTGAAACTAGAGCCTAACAATTGTGTGTTTGATTTTGTAATAGGGTTTCATGTGGTAGAATATTGTCCCGAGCTTAGGTTTAGGGGTTAAACGTCAAGGTACGACTCACCAAGGACCACCCAAGGGGTCCTTGAGGAGGACCCTAAAGCCTAACCCCCAAGAAACCAAAAGGCTACCAAAAAGAGGCTGATCTACGGATGGGACCTACACCCCGTAGGTCCATCCACGCCCCGTGGAAGGCCTCCGTGGGTCAAGGTCCCAAAATGTGAGTTGCATCCACAAACCACGGCTTGCCAGTACAGCCCGTGGACCCACCCACGGTCCGGGGTTCTTGAGTTACCACCTTTAAAAGTTGTCAATTCGGCCTAAGGAGGAGTGGTTTAATAAATTGCTAATTAGTTAGTTAGGGGTTGGGGATAGTTAATATTGAGTTTTTAAAGTATTTTAAGGGTTTTAAAAGTATTAAAATCCTTTTTCAATTTATGATTTCAAATCACAAAATAGAAACCTCCCACCCTCTCCAAATATTCTCTCTCAAGAAACCACCATTGGAGGTGAACGATTCAAGATCTCAAGCTCAAGATTTCATATTTTTCAATCATTTCTCATGGATTTTCTTCCCTAAAGGTATGGTAGTCTTCAACCTTGAAGTTTCATTCAAGGAGCCCAATCAAAAGATGATTTCAAGTTTCCAAAGTTCCCCAAAAACCTAGTTTTCAATCTATGCATGGGCTCAATTCCAAAACATTTTCAAAAGATTTTATTTGGTGAATTATGAATGGATTGTTGAATTATTGATGAATTATGGTCAATTTCTTCTATGAACCCATGTTTCCCCCAAAAGTATGTTGAATTGTTTATGTTTATATTGAATTAGTTATTGCATCATGTTAATTCCCTTATCTATTGTAGTATCTTAGGTGTTTGGGTTGTGATTGATGTATAGCCTTGGAGGGAAATTTCAAGAAGGATTTATGAAGGATCATGATGCGAAGTATATGTGTGTGATATCAATGAATGTATTATGATCTTGTTTAGAATGTAATTGTGTTAGTATTGAAAGTTTATTGTCAATTTACCACTATGAATGATGATGATATATGTGAAAGGTTATTCTCACATACACACACTCATGAATGAATATTGAATGAAGTTTCGATGGTTATGTTAAGGATGAAGTATTGATTGAAAGGATATTCTCAATTGTACTCTAATGAATGATAATGATAGGTCGTGAAAAGACTTTCTCACAATATGGGATTCTTAGTTGAAAGGATATTCTCTTCTTTGAATCTATGAGCTATCTAATGAATGCATATTGGGTTTGAGATGGATATTCATCCATGAGTTGAGGCGGGGTATCTACCAACACTCTTTTATCCCATAATATCGAATGTTAAGTACTCCGTGGGGAATAATGCTAAGCACAGAGTGGATATGAATTGAGATGTATGACCATCCGTTAGTTAAGGTAGGGTATCTTATAGCAATCTCTAGGGATGGATGCTCATCTGTGAGATGAGGCGGGTTATCTAATAGTATTCTCCTTATCCCATAACTATGTGCCTACATAGGATATTAGCTAGTGGATCCACCTAAGATAAAAATAATCGTCCTATCTTAGGCAAGTAGGAATCCCTTATCCGGTGAGGGTGACACAGGGATTCCATGAATTGCTCACATGGTTTATGTCGGTAAGGCTTACCCCCACAAAAAAATGTCATTGAACTATGGCTTCTCAAGAATGCATTACTTAGTGTGGGTGGTAGTATGGGATGCCATCCATGCATTGCACAAGTAGGCTTTGAGAGTGGTTATGGTGTGTTCCTTTATGATGTAATGTTACATGGAATGAATGTGCTATTACGATGATGCTAATGAGAATGTTGGTTTAATGTCTAATGAATGAAGGTGCTTTTAATAAAGCTAATGAAGAATGTTGACTAATGTGCTTAATGAGATGATGTATGCTTTACTTTGATTGTATTATGAGTTACTTCCGTGTCATGACTTGTTGAATATGAATGTGCCTTGTCTATGGGGGCTTCAAAAGAGTACTTAGTGTGAGTAGTAGTATGGGATGATATTCATACATTGCACAAGTATGACTTAGGGTTGCCCTAGATGATGGTCCTAATGTGTTATATGATTTATGAAATGTTTATGTTTTTATGTATGCGTATTGTTTAAAGATGTAAAGGAAAAATGATAAGTTCACTTTTTGTGACCTTGTTGTGGTACTTGGTGTGGATGGTGGTATGGGAAGCTATTCATACATTGCACAAAGTATAACTTGAGGATTACTGGAGCTGAAAGATTACTGTGAAGGAATGGTTTATATGTTGATCTGTTCTAATGTTATGTAATGACTTGTTTGTTGGTTATGTTTGTATGATATGCCTCTTATACTTATGTTCATGAAATTTTCTCAAATTTGCATAAAAGCATGATTTTTAAATAAATGTCCCTTTTAAGCATGGTTTTTGCATGGCTATCATACTTAGTACATTAAATGTGCTAATCCATATTTTTTCATTTTACCAAAGTGTAGGTTTCGGCATTTGAGTTGAATCTCTCTAGTTGAAGCTTGGATTGGGTTCTTCCAAGACTAAGTGGTATGTCCTCATGGATTCGAGGACCAGTACTTTGATGTTTCATTTCTTTCATGTAATAGACAATTGTTAGACTTTCAATTGTAAAGGGCCGTGACCCTACTTTTGATTCGTATATTGTTTTTAGATGACGAGGTGAGACTAGTAGACTTCCATTGTTTTAAATGAAGTTTTGATTGTATGGATTTAAAGAAATATTTTAATTCAGTACCATTTTTCTTATATCGAATGTTATGACTGCTATGAGGCTTGTATAAGACTTTTTGGAGTGTTATACGCCGTGTTGCATCCAGGGTATGGGCCCGAATCGTGACAAACATGGTATCAGAGCATAAGGTTTTGGGAATAGTTTTTAGGATTGATGTATCACAAGCCACGTCTAATAGTATCTTGTTCATGGGTGTGAGTTGAGACATATTTATGAATGAGAGGCTATAGGACGTTAGGAAGCTACACTTCATTCATTATTCTTGAAGTCATGGCATAGAGTTTAGCTCTATAAATGTCCTTTTCCTAACCCTTCTCATGTGTTTATAGGATATGAATACAAGGGCGGCCGCAAAAAGAGTGGAAGAGGAGTTTGTGAATGAGGGAGTTCCTCCCCAAGGTCCTCAAGGTGACCAAGTTCCTCAAGGCAATCAAGTTCCGGTTGATGCTCCGGCCATGCACTACAAGAAAACTGTGAATAACGGCCCAAGTTCATAGGGATGTGGGGCCTTGACTGAATGCTATTGAGAGTACTATGGTTTCTAGGTTGATTGAACTTTTGACGATGAGTCCTCTAGTATTTTTTGGTTCCAATGTGGGAAAGGATCCCCAAGATTTTGTGGATGAGGTGTATAAGGTAGTCAATGTTATGGGGTTACTTCTATAGAAAAAGCGGAACTAGCTACTTATGAATTGAAAGATGTTTCCCAAGTTTGGTTTACTCAATAGAAAAGCAATATGCCGGTAGGAGCAGGTCCTATTGAGTGGGAGGAGTTTAAGAAAGCATTCTTTGGTAGGTACTTTCCCCGTGAGAAGAGGGAAGTTAAGGTGGAGGAATCTATCAACCTTAGGCAAGGTTGCATGAGTGTGGAGGAGTATTCCTTGAAATTTACCCAATTGTCTAAGTATGCTCCATCTTTAGTGTCAAACCCTAGGGATGAGATGAGTATATTTGTGACCGGTGTATCCGACCTAGTTTAAGGAAGAGTGTCGTACGGCGATGCTCCATGATGACTTGAACATTTCTAGACTTAAGGTGTATGCTCAATCTATTGAGGAGTCCAAACTTGAGAGAAAGAGTAGGGAAATGAAGAGGTCTAGGTCCGATGAATAAAGTCAACCAAGGTCCAAAAATAGGTTCTACAACCAAGACTCTCCTATGGTCAACAATGATAGGGTGTCTAACCCTAATTCCCAAGGAAGAAAAGGAAGTGGTTCTTCCTTTAAAAGATCTATATTTGTCAAGTGTGGGAAGCAACATTTGGGTAAGTGCCTTGCCGGCACGGTTGGTTGCTTTGGGTGTGGAAAGAAAGGTCATAAGATGAGAGATTTCCCAACACTCTCGGCAAATGGAAGAGATGCTAAGCAAGCCTCTGTTGATGGCCCGGATCCTAATAATCCAAGGAAAAATTGTTTCTATGTACTTCAAGATAAAGAAGGCAAAGGAGCTCATCCAGATGAATGCACCATAATGTTGTTGGTTTCTTATAGTTGTGAATATCTTGATAAGGTTCCTATGTTGTTTTCATGTTAGCCTTAGTTTGGGTTAACTCCTAAAGGGGAGATGGTATGTGGAATAGTAAGGTTGTTGAGAGTTTCGATATCCTTATCTCTTTCCTTCTATTCCTATTCAAGCTTGAGACCAAGAGTTCCTTGTAGCTTGTTTCATGTTTTGGAGTCACGTGTGACTATGTGTTTCCATGGTCTGCTTATGTTATGCATGTTCTTGATGAATTCATGTTTAAATGAGAAAATGAATTTTAGGAATCATGTTCCTCGTGTTGATGTGCATTTAGTATGAGTTTCCTATATGCTTCATGAGGTGAATTGTTGAACATGCCTAAATATGTTTTTAAGAGAAATTGCATAATGTGCTTAATGATGTTATGATGAGCATGATTTGAGTTGGAGAAGGTAATTCTTCCAATGAAATGAGAAATGTTGAAGTTTTGATGCATAATGAGTTTGTAGATGTAGTTCCTAATTTCTTGTGTTGCATGGAGTATGTTTGAGATGGAGTTGATGTTTCCTCCTAGTTCTGTGCATTGTTTATCATGGACTACTAGTCTTGAATATTTATCCCTTAAAGTGTTTAAAGTGTCATTCGGGGATGAATATTCCTAAGGGGGGAATAATGTAATGACCCAGAAAATTATTAAGTGAAACTAGAGCCTAACGAGTGTCTATTTGAGTTTCTGATGGGGTTTCATTTGGTAGATTGTTGTCTTGAGCTTAAGTTGAGGGGTTTAGGGGTTAAAAGTCAAAGTACGTCTCCCCAAGGACCACCAAAGGGGTCCTTGAGGATGACCTTAAAGCCTAACACCCCCAAGACCCCAAGAAACCAAAAAGCTGCCAAAAAGAGGGTGATTTACAGATGGGACTTACACCCCGTAGGTCCATCCACTCCCCGTGGATGGCCTCCGTAGGTCAAGGTCCAAAAATGTGAGTTGTAGAAATGAACCACGGCTTGCCAGTACGGCTCGTGGACCCACCCACGGTCCGTGGGTTGGGTTCGTGAGTCACCACTTGTAAAAACTGTCAATTCGGCCTAAGGGAGGGGTGGTATGGTAAATTGCTAATTGGTTAGTTAGGGGCTGAGGACGGTTATTATTGAGTTATTAAAGTATTTTAAAGGTTTTAAAAGTATTAAACTCATTTTTCACTTCATGATTTTAATTTACAAAATAGAAACCTCCCACTCTCTCCAAATGTTCTCTCTCTAGAAACTACCATTGGAGGTGAAGGATTCAGACTCTAAAGCTCAAGTTGGCTGGAAAATGGTGGTACTATTTCTTAGATGGATACTCTGGCTACAATCAAATATCAATTGCTCCTGAAGCTCAGGAAAAGACCACTCTTACATGACCTTACGGCACCTTTGCATTTAAACGCATGCCATTTGGACTATGTAATGCGCCTGAAACTATCCAGAGGTGTATGATGTCTATCTTCTCGTACATGGTGGAAGACACTTTGGAGGTATTCCTCGATGAATTTTCAATGGTAGGTGATACTTTTGATGATAGTTTGTTATATCTTAGCAGGGCTTGACATAGATGCAAGGAGGCCAATCTAGTGCTGAACTAGGAGAAGTGCCATTTCATGGTAAAGGAAGGTATAATCCTTGGTCACAAGGTGTCGCAAAAGGGATTGGAGGTTGACAAATCCAAAATTGAGGTGATTGAAAAGTTGCCTCCACCTATCTGTGTGAAGGGTGTTCGAAGCTTTTTAGGACGTTCTGGATTCTATAGGCATTTCATCAAGGACTTCTCAAAAATTGCATATCCCTTGTGCAATCTTTTGGAGAAGGAGATGAAATTTTCTTTTGATGAAGCATGCCTAAAATCCTTTGAATGCCTGAAGGAGAAGCTGATTTCTGCACCAGTGATTATTGGCCCAGATTGGGTTGAACCATTTGAGGTGATGTGCGATGCTAGTGGTACTGCCTTAAGAGTTGTGTTGGGGCAGAAGCGCAAAAAGATGTTCCATCCGATCTACTATTCTAGCAAGTCATTAAATGAAGCACAGCAAAACTACACAGTCACTGAACAGGAACTACTGGCTGTGGTTTATGTCTTTGAAAAATTCAGGACCTACTTTCTAGGTACTAGAGTGATAATCCACACAGATCATGCAGCTCTGAGACACCTCAAGGCAAAGAAAGATGTCAAGCCAAGGTTGATCAGATGGGTGTTGCTGCTTCAGGAGTTTGATTTTGATGTTAACGATATGAGAGGTTGTGAAAACCAGGTGGTTGATCACCTGTCTAGATTGAATGCTAAAAGGAAAGAGGAACTTGATCTAGAAATCAATGATTCGTTCTCGGATGAGCAGGTACTAGATGCAACTCTTGATATTATTCCTTGGTTTGCTGATTGTGCTAACTTTCTTGTTAGTGACTTGATGCCTGAGGCGCTGATATTTCAGCAAAGGAAAAGGTTCCTGCATGATGTGGGTAACTATTTTTGGGATGAACCCTATCTGTACAGGGTGTGTGCTAATAATATCATCAGGCGATGCATCCTTAAAGCTGAGATGTTGCCATCATGGAGGCGCTCGGACAGCCCACAAGGTTCTTCAAAGTGGGTACTACTGACCTACTATTCATCAAGACGCAATGGATATAGTAAGGAGTTGTGATGTGTGCCAGCGGCAAGGAGCCATCTCTCGGCGCCACGAGCTACCCATGACACCTATTCTGGAGGTGCAGTTATTTGATATTTGGGGAGTTGATTTCATGGGCACATTTGTGAGCTCCTATGGGCAGAAATATATATTGGTGGCAGTGGACTATGTGTCCAAATGGGTTGAGGAAGTTGCTCTTCCTGAGAATGATGGCAAAAATGTTGATGGCTTTCTGAAAAAGAATATCTTCTCAAGGCTTGGAACACCTAGAGCTATTATCAGTGATGGCGGTTCCTATTTTTGCAACAAGATATTCAGTGCTCTTCTGACAAAATATGGGGTTAAACAACACAAGGTGGCAACACCTTATCACCCGCAAACCAGTGGCCAAGTGGAGGTATCAAATAGGGAAATAAATGTTGTTCTGGAAAAAAAATAGTGAATGCCAGCAGGACAGATTGGGCAAGGAAGTTAGATAATGCTCTATGGGCATATCAGACAGCTTTCAAGATGCCTTTTGGTATGTCTCAATATCAATTTGTGTTTAGAAAGGCATGTCATTGTCCGATTGAGCTTGAGCATAAGGCACTCTAGGCTTTGAAGAAGCTGAATCTTAGTTGGTGTGAAACAGCAAACCCGAGACTGGATCAGATCAATAAGATGGATGAGTTCCACTTGAGAGCGTATGAGAGATCTACACTGTACAAAGAGAGGATGAAGTTGTATCATGATAATTATATTGAGAAAAGAACCTTCACTCCTGGTGACTTAGTTTTACTTTTCAACTCCAGACTTCGTCTGTTTCTACGAAAGTTGAGATCCAAATGGTCGGGACCTTTTAAGTAACTCAGGTATTCCCGTTGAGTTCTATTGAGCTTGAGAATGACAAGGATGAGAGGTTTAAGGCCAATGGTCATCGAATCAAGGCATACGTGGGTGTTCCAGAAGAAGTGAAAATATTGGAGGAATGTAAGTTTGATGAAGTTTGAATAATCAAGTAACCTGCGTCGCGCCGCCACGTTAAATAGTGTGTTGCTTGGGAGGCAACCAAAGATTGTAATTGTAATAGGTAGTTTTCCTTTTTCTCATTTTTCTTCTTTGTTTTATAGAGTCACTAGGTGTTGATGTGTGCAGGAAAGATTTGGACTGAGAATTGCAGACTAGCTGCAGGAAGCCCTTCACGGGTAGTCCCACAGGCCATGGCGCCCTTCACGAGCAACTTCACGGCCCATCACAAGCACCAACTTCAGATGAGAACCACTAGAAATTGGAAGAAAAAGTTCACGAGAGGGTTCACGGGCAGTCAAAAGTTGTACGAACCATCTAGCCTCTCGTGAACCTCAAGTAAGTTTTCCCTAAACAAGTCATGTCCACGGACATCTCTACGGACCATGGTGCACTTCACGGGAAACATCACGATCCATCGTACATAACCCAGCACAACAATAATTTGACCCGACCCGCGCGAATAGAGAAATTTACTTTTTAACGTTTTATATAGTTCTTAAAGTGCTAATGGTCAGTTTCTTCCTCTTCACTCTCTTCCATAACGGTTCATAAAGCTATTAAATGGTTTCTCATCATCCATAAGTTCTAAATTCAATAGAGAATCAAAACCCTAGTTCTATTTTGTCAAGATATTGAAGTCGAGTTCATCATCTCTCTTTTGGGCAGTAATTTTACTCTAAAGTCAAAGTAAGTTTCTCTAAAACTTGTTATAAGTTTGATCTTATCTAAAAACAAGTTAGATTGACTTTGATTTAGTTGAATTTTCCATGATTATGTTATGAACTCTCTTTGGTGATATTGAATTGGTGTGGGTTTGCTTAAATTGGGTGAATTTGGTTGTTGAGAGTTATGGGTTTGATGATTTCTTCCGTAATTAGTGCGAATGATGATACAAGTGTATGTTTGAGTCCTATTTGTAAGTAAAAGGTATATCTATGCGTGTTTTGCCGATAAATTATGGTGAAATTGTTGAAATTACATGACTATTCTCATGGTATGTGGTTATGATCATAGTGATATATATTGTGTTTGATTTACATGGCGATTGATAAATGTAGTAGAATGGTTGGACTCATGTGCTAATAGGTCTCGGAACTTTGTGATTGGGTGTAATTGGGCATAGGTTGTTTTTGGGAGGAGAGGAGCACTGAAAAAGGGCCAAGTGTAAGTCCACGATGGGCTTCACAGACTGTGGGATCAACTACGGGTCGTGAAACCCTTCGTGGACCACACTTGGCGAACGAGGGGTACACTAGGTAGGATCACGATGGTCTTCACGGACCATAGTTCTATCCACGGGCCGTGAAGCCGTTTGTGATCCATTCTAGTGAATTGTCCCACACAGTCAATTCACCAACTTGTGTACACGAGGATCTTCACAGACCGTGGTAGCCACCACGTCTCGTCTTGGCACCCCTATATAAAATATATTTACTTTCAGTACTTTTATTTTTGTTTTGTGGTTTGATTATGTGGCCCTTCTCAATGATAGATTGGGTGACGGCATTCTTAAGGCAAGGCATCACGTTGTAGTTACACAGGGGAAGTCTGGGTATCCGATAGTCTGTCATTTTACTGATTTGTTTATTAATGAGTTTTTGGTATTTCTCAGGTACTATGGCTCCCCGAAGAAAGAACACAACCAAACATTCCTCACCTACTACTTCTCAATCGAAAGGTGATGCTTCAGAGTCTAGTAGTTCGGAGTTCAAATAAATACCACGATAGAAAATCACCCACCTCGAGCTACTAGATCCCATACAGCGAGGGCCATTCTCCAAAACACCCCTTCCTAGTCTGAAGAGAAAGGTGGTAGTTCCGGTAATGGTGTGGAATAGGGTAGCAAGTCTGATGTTGGTTCGGGAGGTAGTTCAGAGTCTGCAAGCGGCTCTCAGGAAGATGCAACAACACCTCCACCTGAAGTAGACACAGCAGCTGAAAATGGAGCACAGGAAGCGGCAGGTGTTGTAGGTGAGGATAAAGAGATCACCAATGATGATACCATGGTCCAATATGTGAACATCTAAGAAGTCGATCCCGCAGCGAGACAACTGTTGATTGATTGTTTTCGTTCTATGTGGACAATGGACAAGTCCAAGGATTTCTGTAATAATGGAGTTGTGACCAAGTCCGGTGGCTTTAAAAACAGACCAATCATGCCTAAGACCAGAGTGGTGGTGGCCGATATCAAGTCGTTCCCCGACATTTATAGGATATTTCAGTTTCATCAGTTTGACTAGATGAACAATGCACCTGGAGAATATTCTAGCCACCTGACCAGAGAGTTTTATGCTTCTTATGCAACCACACTGATGAACTTTGCTGCAGAAAATGAAACAACTAAAAGGGGGCAGAAGGACATTGCCAGTACCTGAGGCCCACTCAACTCAATTATGGTTCAGGGTAAATGTATAAATAACTCTGAGGCTACTATCAACAGGATGCTGCATTGCCCAGAATACACAGCACCAGTCTCAGTTGGCTCTTTTTAGGGAAAACATCATGCAGTCACCGGTGACACTGAGATGGAGGTTCAGAGTTCTCGAGAGCAGGTATTGTGTTGGATTGCGAGGCAAATTGCTTCAGAGGGGGAGAATGCAGCTTGGGTTACAAGAATGCCAGTACACATTACTAAAACTTCACTGTCTTTTCTAGACAAGGTCTGATGTGCTATTGTTCGTGCACAGTTGCGTCCTACAGGTAATGATAACACCCTGTCTCCTTCATTGGCATCTTCGATAGCTTGCTTCATAGCTAGTTACCTAGTAAATGTTGGTAAGATCATACCTAAAGAAATGTGGGACAGGGCACTAAATGAGAGAGCTGGACTTCTATTTCCCTGATAAGAAAATTGTGTCGACGAGAAAACATCCCCCCAAACAAGCTAGTGGACAGATGGGGTGAGCCATTCAAACTCACCCAGGCATCCAAAATCAAATATGTCACTAACCATCTCTTTGTGGTAACATCAAGTAAGGACCATGGACGCCCTCACGGGCCGTGGTCCTCACAAGGGTCTGTGTTAGTGTCCGTGAAGTTGAACTAGTGGCTAGGAGTACAGGAGTGAAAATGAGAAGTGACCAAATGAAGACCACGGACACCCAGATGGAGCGTGGTCCCTATGACAGTTTGTTGTGTTGTCCATAGCACCTATCATGTGTGTTGGCTTTGAAGATCCAAATCTCAGACATGCTAAGTAAAGACCACGAAGGGTTTCAAGGACCGTGAAGCCCATGACGAATCGTTAAAGTTTCTGTGGAGTTGCCCGACAGTTAAGTCCTACTTCGATTAGGACTCTTTTTAAACACTTTATTTGAATTAATTAGGTCGTTTTATAGTTTTTATTATCTGGAATGAGCGACTAACTTTCAAATATTCTTAGCTTTAGTTTTTGACTATTATCATTGAATCATGTTCCGAAGTTGGATTTTCGGTTTTGAATTATCAAAGTGCTTATCAATTTTACATATTTTTGTTAGTACTTTCTTACGATGTTTTCCTTAGATAATTATGTATGTTTACGTGAAATCATGAGTGGCTAAATACCAGAACTGGGATTGTGGAATCTATGACGTAAATTAAAGTGTAATTTCATAAGACGAGTGGAAGGCGATTTATATTTGCAAATCATAATTTAGCTTTCGTTATTCATGTATTCTAATGAGTGCTTTTCACCATAGGTTGATTAGCTAGTTGATCCACTTAAGTTAGAAGTTCATGGTCTTTACCTTGGCAAGTAGGACAACCCTTTTCGGTGTGGGAGTGTAGCGACCATTTCAAAACAGCACCATTACTTAAACAAGAAATCTAATTAAATACTCGCGACATTCAAAACCAATTAATGAGGCATACTGATTTTAATCTAGTAGAGGGATTAGATTCATAACGAACTAAAAATAAAACAATTTTGACAATTAACCGACCAGATCTTCATGCATATATTAACCTCACACTCGAGGGTGAAATAACAAGAATATTACACTTTCGAGTACCGAAATCAGCCAACTCATGCTTCACACAACTTTCAAGACATATAGCAAAATCAGTATTATTACAAAACTTAGGTTTACACACCCCAAAAAGATAAAAATGTGTAACCATACTTATATTACAACCCCATGGTGACATGACCAAATCAGCCCTCAAAATCTCATGTAAATATACAAGCTCAAAAGATCATGTACAAGTCCCCAAGGTTTATACAAAATATAGATGCCTATATGCAAATGTGATCTTCCTTGAGACTTTCAAAATCTGCATCTCTAATGGCCAGCTTCAAGCATCATCGCGAACAGCCCCTACGATAGAAACAACTATCGCTAAGCATATATCGTAGTGGTGTAGAAACTATAGGTTTGGAGCCCTCAAATTCAACAAGTTATCATTCTCAAGTCAAGGGCAGCACGATCAAAACAAAATCAAGTAAACAATATACAAGAAGTATCAAGTTCAATATTTAAAGGTCCAAATGTCAAGAACGCTCATAGCACAGTTTTCCAAGAGATTCAACAACAAGGCTCGCCCAACATATACATCATGTCGTCACACCAAGAACGAGAAGGTATCAAGAAGGATCAACGCCCTACATCAAGAAGGTTAAAAAACCCAATAATCAAGAGAACCAAGAACCATATTAAAAAATGGCTTCCTAGTTCGTACTTAAAATGGACAACTTCCATTCTTAAGACGAACTAAAAATCCAGAGTCAAGATGACAAATGATCCGAATCAAG
>NW_006239036.1:1593319-1613462 GCF_000226075.1 Solanum tuberosum
TTCTTAAAAGCTAAATTAGAGTTTACCATAAACTTAGAGTTGTAGGTACAGGAATCCCCTTTCCAAAACATATTTATTCACCTCAAAGGAGGTTATACAGATTGAGAAATTCTAAAATTACTAAACACTACCCAGCTTCAAAAAAACAAGTTTTGATTTCTCACCAAAAGGCAGGATGTCTCGACTTCCAGCTAGAAGGACCAAGGTTTTCTCTTCTGATTTTGATGAAAAACTGGTTAGAAAATGTTCTTAGGTTCTTGGACTTCAGTTCCAAACGAAAATCACAAGAGGAGGTGTGATAATATAGTCTAATGAATGATGCTTAGTCACATATACAACTGTTCCTAAAGGGTGCTGCCCCATTTTATTGTGTGCTGCCCTAAATGTATACATATACACCTATATGTATATAATTGTTACCAACACTTTCAATTCGTATTTAATTTTAATTAGAAAATTACGTAAATACCCCATACAAATTCTTAAATTACGAGCACAATTTATTTTAAGCAAGGTTGCATATATCACAAAATTTCAAGTTCCCAAAATAAGAGTAAAACATATTGTAGTAATTAAGAAATGATGCATCAACATGCAAGAGTTGATCTAGTATTTTAGGGGTGTTACAGGGAGACACCAGGGGATAATGTTATAGCTCACATAGTCTCTATGTCGATTAAGGCTAATTCCCCATATTAATAATGAACTAAGGTTACTTCAAGAAGTATCACACGATTTCAAGGTTTTAAAGATGAAGTTAGCTTGCATTGACCATTGTTTTATGACTTGTATTTTCTAACTCTTCTATATCATGTTTTAGCTTGGTAAATTGCATGTCATGAAATGAAATATCCCTTCTAGCATAAATTAAATGTTTAATTCATGGCTATCATACTTGGCACATTGCTTTGTACTAACGCATACTCTTGCCGATATTTCCTGAAATGTAGGCTTTGATAGTCAAGGTCATATGTTTCGTGCCTAGAGGTTAACTTGAGATATTTCCGAGCTTTGGTGAGTCCTCAGGCTTCGAGGATGGACATTCATTGTCATAGTTCCATTTCTTGTATTTCTCTTTTGGATATGATGTATGGGGTAGGCCTAATTTCATTCTATTGTATTAGATGGCTATGATGAGACAAGTGTATTAGACATCCGCTTTGCTTTTATAAAAATGCCTTGGACTTGTACTATTATTTTACTCTTATTGTTATATTTCTTATGTTATGAGAGTTAAGTGGCTTTTATGGAGTCCTTCGGGGTTCTATACACTATGTTACATCTTAGGGGTACCCCTGGATCATAACAAACATGGTAATCAGAGCACAAGCTTTAGAATGGTCCTAGGATGTCTCATAAGCCATGTCTAGTAGAGTCTTGTTCAGAAGTATGTAGCGCACCATATTTATGAATGAGAGGCTACAAGATGATTAGGAAACTCCACCTCTTTCATTACTCTTAAGTCATGCGTTAGAGTTCAACTCTATAAGGTCTCTCATAATCCCTATCCTATGTTCTTCAGGATATGGCAACTTAAAGAGCTTATACTAGAAGGGATGTGAGGGAAAATGCGGAACAAGAAACTCCTCCCCAAGCTCCACAAGTTCTGGTCGATCCTTTGGCCGAATAGGTATCTAATGCAAAGTTTAGGGCTGCTTATCAAGTGTTGGACCAAGACATGACGACCTAAGACAATAGAGAGGTAGTGGTTCCTGTGAACCCAAATATGGGTACGATGGCTTCAACATTGAGAAACTTCACAAGGATAAATCCTCTAGAGTTTTATGGTTCTAAAGTTGAGAAAGATCCACAAGAGTTTATTGATGAGGTCTACAAATTTTTTATGATCATGGGAGTTAAGCCGGTGGAAAAGGCGGAGTTCGCCACTTATCAACTAAAAAGTGTGGCTCAAATATGGTATAACCAATGGAAGGAATGAAGACCAAAAGATGCTAGTCCTCTTGATTGGGAGAAGTTTAAGGCTGATTTTCTTGATAGTATCTTTTCCCTTAAGACGAGGGAAGCAAAGGTGCTTGAGTTCATTAACCTTCGACAAGGAAGTATGAGTCTGAGGGCATATGCTCTAAACTTCACTCAATTGTCTAAGTATGCTCCAACTATTGTTATTGATTCAAGGGCTAAGATGATTAAGTTTTTTTCGGGTGTGTCCGAAATGGTGGTTAAAGAATGCACAACCATTATGCTCATTATTGACATAGACATATCTCGTCTCATGGTCCATGAACAACAAATTAAGGAGGAGAAACTTAAGTAAAAGTCTACAGAAATATTGAGGGCTAAGACCGGTTATGGAAATTTCTCATATGCAAGTTATGATGGATAAGGCCGTCCTAGATTTCTACAAAGGTTTTCCGGTCAAGATTCCTCCAATGCTCCTCCTAAGTTCAACTAAGATAGGGTGTCTAACCCCAAGCCTCAATGAGGTAATGGTAGTGGATCTTCATTGCCTAGGTCTAATTGTGCTAAGTGTAGAAGGAAGCACGGAGGTAAGTGTCTAGCAGGCACGGATGGTTGTTTTATTTGTGATAAGAGTGGTCACAAAATGAGGGATTGCCCAATGCTTGTGGCTAAATAAAGAGAGGGCAACAAGCTTCTACTAGTGTTGTGGGTTCCAATGCTCCTAAACAAACCGATTCTATCCACTTCAGACTAGATGTGAAAAAGAGAGTTTTCCTGATGTGGTTACCAGTATGTTTAATATTTTGCAACTTGATGTTTATGTTTTACTCTATCCCAGTGCTACCTTGTCTTTAGTGACACAATATATGGCTATGATGTTTCACGTTCCTCTGGATGTGTTGTTAGAACCTTTTTCTGCCTCTACTCCTGTTGGTGGAAAGTGTCCCATTTCCTTGTCCCAAAGAGTTACTCTTGTTGACTCTGTAGAGCTTAATATGCTAGATTTTGATGTTATCTTGGTTATGGACTGGCTGCACTCATTTTATGCCTCTATCAATTGTAGAACTCGTGTAGTCAAGTTTCAGTTCCTGAATGAGCCTATCCTAGAATGGAAGGGGGGAAATTCTATGCCTAAAGGTTAGTTTGTCTCTTATCTTAAATCTAGAAAGATGATCTCTAAGGTTGCTTTAACCAAAAGTTTCAGCATGCCAGCCTTGGGGAAAAACCTACTTGGAGATGGAAATGGACAGTCGGCGTACCGTCGAATGGATCGGCAACCTCGATCATGATCGTCTAAAGTCATAGAACTCTTAGGTTAAAGATCCAAGGAAATCCGGTGAAGGAATGGAACCATTGGCGCATCCCCGACTTGGGCGGTGACACTCAACTTACTGCGTCTAATGGTCCTTAAGGCTAAAATTTGGGCAACTATAAATTGAATTTCAAATAGCGGAAAATAATCCAGTCTTCAATCCAGTTATTTTTCTAAGTAATTTTCCATTGTAGAACGCAGAGCTTTCATTAGAGACTTTGTTTTACTTGGTTTTGAGGAACTTTTCAATTGGATTTTTTATTTAATTTGATTTGAAGCATTGTTGAGATTTGGGAACCATTACCCAGTTCAAGGATAACATAATTGGTAATCATTTCTTCCTTTATATGATGTGTGGCTAAAACCCAAATTTTGGGGTGTGATCATGTGATTATTTGCTTTAATTAGCTTATGTGTATTGTTGTTTATTGATATTGATGTTGATTTGAAGTGCCTTTAATTGATAGTGGTGTATTAACTGATCAATTGTAGTTGCAAATGGAATTCTAACTTAGTGTTCCGGCTTGCTTTAGAAAGAGGTTTAGAACTAAGGTTTTCAATTGATGATTCTAGTGATTGGGTTGATGTGGGTTCAACTTGAGAGAGTAAATCCTAACACGATTTTATCTATCTAGCTCGAGAGATAAGATAAATTGAGGTATTGGGTTACTTTCAGTGTTATGCTTGTCTAGGTCCGAGAGAACTCACTTGAATCGTTATATTTGTTCGAGAGAAAACTATAGCATCTATAGCCTAGCCTTCTCACTGAGATACCGCAATTAATAGTAAATTACAATTACCCATATAGCAAAATTAGCCTTATAATCGATCACATCCTAGAGAACTCCTCTATACTTATTGATTCCCCTATTTTAGTAATTGTTGCAGTTGCTAATTGACAAACTAAATCCCCCCATCTGACATTCGTGTCAACTAATTTGATTTATCTAAATGATTTTGTCAATTTCTATTCCTATAACAGATTAGACCAAATTTATAACTTCGTGATTGAATTCGAACTTGTACCGCTCCCTGTGGGTTCGACCCCAACTCTTCGTTGGGTTTTATACTAGATTAAGATCGCCTAAACTAGTATTAGATGAGGTGTAGTTGAGCGTATATCAAAAAATGGCGCCGCAACTGGGGAGTGGTGTTTAGAATTCTATTATTGAAGTTTATATTGTGATCTTTTAGTGTTGTAGTTTAATCGACTTAACTTCTTTTGCGTTGTTGGTTGTTTGTGAACAGAGGACAAGATGAGTGTGAACGGAAGTAACGGTAGCCAACTTGGCCACCAAGATGACATCAGAAATCTGAAAGATGTCAGTGACCCAATTCAATTGGGTGGCGTAGGTGCTATACGTTTACCTCTTGTTGAGGGAATTGTTGTCTTCCACGTGACTAGCACGATGTTGCCACTCTTGTAAATGTAAGTATTATTCGGAGGGATAGCTCATATTCAGAACTTCTTGGATGTATGTGGTCCATTCTATTTCAAGCACATCTCACAAAAGTCAATTTGTCTCCGATTGTTCCCTTTTTCCTTGATGTGGGAAGCTACCAAATGGTTAGCTCATCTTGATGAGTTCGAGATTTAGACTCATTTAGGGCTTTATTTTGATACTATAAGTGTCATCAAATGCCTATTTTATACTATAAGCAGATCTTAAAATGTTGATTTGCAGCTATGGAGTCTAAGGAGCAATGCAAGGACATTACCAGACAAAAAGGAACTAAAAAGCTGAAGAAGTGAAGAAAAGTGATCATGGTGATCGCCAAGACCACTCTGCACACCGCCAAGTGGCTCTTCAGCTCGCCTAAAATTTTAGTATGCCAGTCCTGGGGAGAAAAACCAAGTCGGCAACAGAAATGGGGAGTCAGTGAATCGTCAATCTGTTCTGTGACAACACACCAGATCACCTAAAGTTACTGGACTAGGGATGCTGACGACCAATGCAAGATAGTGATGGAAAGAGAGCAAACGGTGGTTCGCCGAACCACTTGGTGAGGCGCGACTTATCCAGCCGAGTGAACTCCAAAACACATGCAACTATAAATTGGATTTTAAAATGAATTTTGAGGAGTACTCTCCCCAGAGTTTGCAGTTCCCATTCTAGAGTTAGAGTTTTTTTCTTAGTTTCAAATCTTATTGTAGACTTTGAGGATTTCTAAGCTAAATTGTGAGGATTTGCAAGTGGGTTTTTAAACTCTTTCAATTTGGACCATTGTAAAGACTTTGGAACCTTTACCTAGATCATAGCGAATGCATTTGGTAATTGTTTCTCTATTTTTATGATGTGTGGCTAAAACCCCAATTCTTGGGTCGTGATGATGTGATTATGGGCTAAATTAGCTTATGGGTATTGCTTATTAGTGATTTCAATGCTTGATTGAAGTGGGTTTTAATTGATAGTTGTAGTTTAAAATAAGAATTGTAGTTGCAAATGCAATTCAAACGTAGTATTCTGGGCTTGCTTGGAAAAGAGCTTTTAGAATCAAAGATTTAAACTGATGATTATAGTTATTGGGGTGATATGGGTTTAGCTCGAAAGAGTAAATACTAACCTCAATTTTACCCATATATCTTGAAAGAGTAGATGAAGTAAGGTGTGGGTTGTTCTTATTTTTTAAGCTTGTGAATGTTCGAAAGAAATCACTTGATTCGAGATAGTTGCTCGAAAGAAAGCTATTTCACTTTTATCCTAGCCTACCCACTGATATTTAGCTATTTATTAGTAGTTTAAATTACCCATATAATGAATTTCGCCTATAATCGATGACATCCCGAGAATTCCTCTATATATTGTTATTTCCTTAGTGTTTGATTTTGTTGCAACTATTAATTGCAAATCAAACCCCACCCCCATCTGACATTCGTGTCATCCCCTTAGCCTTGTTTACATGTCCTTTCCGATAATTTCTATTCATTTAACTAATTACACCACATTTGTACTTGATAACAAAATTTGAACACATACCGCTCCTTCTGGGTTCGACCCCAACCTTTCGTTTGGTTTTATACTAGTTAACGATCGTTTGTAGAAAGGTTGTGATAAGGTGTGCTTGAAATGTTAATCAAAATAGCGTCACTGCCGAGGAGTGGTGTTGTTTGAAATTATACTATTGAAGTGGAATTGTGATCTTTTTGGTTGTAGCTAAATCGACTTAATTTGTTTTGTGTTTGTGTTGAACAGAGGAAAAGATGAGCGTGAAGGGGAGTAATGGTAGCCAAGTGGACCACCAAGACGATATTGGGAATATTAATGATGTGAATGACCCAAAAATTTAGGTGGTTTTGGTGTAATACGTCTACCTCCAATTGAAGGAAATGTTGTCTTCTATATGTTACTAACACAATTCTATAGCTCCTCCAAATGAAAGGTAGTGGAGGATTGGCTCACGAAGATCCCCATGAGCATATCAAAAATTTCGTGGACATTTGTATTTCTTTCTCATTCAAGAATTAGTCAATCTCAGGTTATTTCCTTTCTCTTTGACGGGTGAAGCTACCAAATGGTTAACTGAGTTAACGAGGGATTCTATCACCTTTTGGGATGAATTAACAGCATCGTTCTATGTGAAATTCTTCCCCCCTTCAAAGATGATGACGCTCAAAGATAGCATCCAAGGTTTCAAACGCTTGGAAGGTTAACCTATCCACGAGATGTGGCTGAGGTTTAAGAAATTTGTACTTCAATGTCCAACTCATGGATTGTCAAACCATATATTGCAGCAATACTTTTATAGGAGTTTTGACTCGGTGAACAACGAAGTTGTGGATAAACTTGTTTCCTTAGGTATAATGCAACAAACCTATGAAGTAGTGTATCAACTCCTTGATGGCATGACCAAGATCAATAGGGAATGGTACCCTCATGAAGACCAAGTATATCCTCCCACTTTTAGGATGACAAAAGAGCAGATCGAAAAGGATCAATAGAGGGACCAAACCATGGCTAAAATTATGACTCAGCTAGATATCTTGGCAAAAATGTGATGGGGAGTGGTGTGAAAAGTTGTAATATTGTGGGTTTTGGTGGAGTAATCCCCGATGAAGCACAATTTGAAACATTGTACAATGAGTAAGTGAACTTCCTCGCAAATCAAGGAGGAGGTTATCGTTCCCACTATCAGAGGTCAGGTGGAAATCCGGATTGGAATAGAGATGATGGATGGAGAGATCGAGACAGGGAATGGCATGATTGCAATGCTACTTGGAAGGAAAGAGAGGGTGACAAGGACATGTACGTCACACCACATGAACGTCAAAAGCCCAAAGAGTTGGAAAATGCCTGTAAGGAAGACATGCTCTCTCGCATTCTCAATAAGGTAGAAGGGTCAGACAAAGTTTTGAAAGAAATGAAATTAGGTGTATCTACTCTCAATAAGACGGTGACTTCTCAGTCAATCTCTATTAAGAAGTCGGAAACGCAAATGGGTCAAATCTCAACATAATTGCATCGAAGACAAAAAGGGGGGTTGCCTAGTGACATAATGGCAAACCCCAAAAATGAAACTTGAAATGGTATTTTATTCGTGCCACGACGTTAAATAAGGCACTTCTTGGGAGGTAACCCATGTTTTTGATGCTTTAGTTTAGCTTTTGAATAACGGGTGATGATTTTGCAGGTTGAAAAGTGAAACATGTTGGAAAATGGGTACTTTGGCGAGCCAAAAGTTCAGTTAGCGACTCGTCGAATAGGTCGGCGAGCCCCAACTTGGACTGCCGTTGGAACCACCTAATTTGAAGGGGAAGTCTATAAAAATTGGCAAGCCAAAAGCTCAGTCGGTGACTCGCCAAACAGGTCGGCGACTCAGCGAACAAGTTGGCGAGCCCCGACTTTGTCTGCCATTTGAACACCTAAATTTCTGGGAGTTCTCTAAAACTCGACGAGCAAATATACCACTCGGTTCATCAACGAATGGTTAGGCCGGCACGACTTATATCTCCCAATGGAGCACGAACTGAAAGGTTTTAAAGGTCAAACGGTTTAAAATTTCAAAATCCTTCATCTTCTCCTATTTTTAGTCCCCGTACTCTCACACCCTATATTAGATCTTTCGTATTTTCTTTTTTTTACTCTCATATCTTGTGAAATCTTTGCTCGGGATTATTGAACTTTGTCGCCTAGCAATTCAATTAAAAACTTCGGCATATAGGTTGGTTTTCCGAACCCCGTCCATAAATATGTGGTTGAACTCGAATTCAAGTATTAATGTGTTGTTGGGTAGTTGATTTTATCGTGTTTAATTGTTGGATTTCCCGTAATTGAGTTAAATTAGTGCTTAATTGTGCGTAATTGGTCGAATACCGTGTTTTTGCTTGTTAAAATCGAGTTTGAATTATTCGGTTGCGATGAAAATATATTGGGTCTTGCTGGGTGAAGTCTGAGTAACCCTGGATTGTGTGAAATGACGTATTTTGCCCAATGATGAAGCAGTTGATGTCATTCTTTAGGGTAAAAGACGTCAAATGGCCAATTTTGGCCAAATCAGTGGAAGTATGAGTACCCCAAGGGAATGGGTAGTATGGGTCTTGGTTGAATTTCATAGTGTATATATTTAATTTTGTTTTCATGGGTTACAAATTGAATTTTAAAGAAGTGTGGTGAAAACTGGGATGTTGGGCCATTTGGCGAGCTGAGTCGAGCTCGTCAAATGGACTGTTGGTTCGCCTAAGTCCCCCTAGATCGACTTTACTTTCCATAAAATGTTGAGCTATATTCTGTAACTTTCGGCGATATGCCTGAGCTCGCCGAGTTCGCTCGACGATTCGCCAAAAGTCCTTCTTGATTGCCCTTCTATGCCCCTAACCCCTAAAATACACTATAACTTTCGGTAAGCTACTTCTAGCTCGCCGAATGGCCCTAGACATCACCGAACTTTCTTGAATATTGTAAATTTTTTAGCTAGTACTATCAACTAACCCAATCTGGCTCGCCAAACTAACTAGGAGACTCGCCGAACGGTTCGGCGAGTCTTTTTGTAACAGATTTTCTGCACCTTTTCTGGAACTTTATCTAACGTTTTTCTTCATTGTTTATAGAAATGGCTAGACCCAAAGTGTCAGGAAGAGTAATACCGCCATGCAAGTAGGAACGAGGAATAGTTATAGATGAGGATGCAGCTGCATCCAAAGCAAATGTAGCCAAACTCCCTACGAAGGGAGGAATAGTAAAAGTCAAGGGCAAGGCGCTCGTGGGTGAGAGACCAGAGTACAGTTCCTCCAGTGAGGAGTCTACCAGACTCACCTCACATCATCAGACAACGAGGGGGACTCTCAGGATTCTCAGGCTTCCATCTCTGAGCCTAAGGATGACCAGCTCTTACAGGCTCAGATAGTAGAACTTCACTCCAAAGCGATGCATGATTAGTCTAGGATCCCGATTCCTCAGACTCCTCCTTAAGTTGTAGCTCCAGCTCAAACAATGGTCTCGGCGCCACCAGTACAGGGTCCTTCTCCCTAGTCTCTCAATAGAATAAAGGCTGAGGGATTGAGGAATATTCTTGAGGACAATAGATTGTTCACAAATGGTGTGGTAGATAGGTACCCAGAGATATAGAACACTCTCAAATTCCGTAAAGTTCGAAATTTTTACTAAACCAGTGGGTCCCTACATTCCAAATTGGGTCCGAAAATTTTATTCATCTTATAAAGTCTTGGTGCCAAAAGGGAAGAGAAAGGTCAGTGACTTCAAACTAGTTGACACTCTGATAGTCTAGGGAAAGAAGGTGAAGTGCCAGAGTGAGGACATAAACGTTGTTTTGGGATGCACTTATAACTTCAGGCACCAAAACATCGATCTGAACTAGAGGAAGTCATTGGAGGACCTGAAGGGTTGGTTGGCACCCATATTATTTGATTCCACCCCGAGGTGGATTGAGGCGGGTGTGCCCATAAAAAAGAAGGATCTTAATGTAGCAGCTCGGTACTAGTTCGACTTCATTAGCAGCACTATCATGCCATCCCAAAATGAATCCATACTCAAAAACCCCAAGGAAGTATGTCTAGGGTCCATCATTACTCGATAGTCACTGAATTTGGGACTATTGATTGAGCCGGAGATAGACATATGGGTCAAGCAGAGACATACTTCGCTTCCATTACCGGTGTTAATCACCCATCTATGCAGACGGGCCCGTGTTCCTCGAGATAAGAATATGGATGTGGAGGTGACACCCACCTCCTCTACCGAAATACGGCGTGTTGAGGCCAAGTACCAGCTAGTTGTGGTTGACAGGAAGAGGGTAACCCCGGTGGACACATCCCTGGAGGTTGATGTTGATATGGTCCCTATAGAGGCGGTCATGCCTAATCAAGATAGTGGGCCCTAAGGTACATTTGTACCTCCTTCTTATCAGAATCTTAGCCCTTCTACTACACCCTCTCCCCCTAGATCTTTTTTTTAAGCCATTTCTTCTCTTTGGCCTCCGATCACCTATGCCATGCTTTACAAGATGGGGCACTTAGCCAGTCTGCTATGTGCGTGCCTCCCAGTTAGAGGACGCTATTCATGGGATGATCGAGAAAGACAATTCTACTACATTGATACCTCTCCGAACTTTGATTGATGCCCTTACGACAAAAGTAGAGGTATGTGAGAGAGGACAGGGAGCCACTAATAAGGTGACGACTTTGAAGGGTAACATTACTGAGTTGAGAAAAGATGTGGAGATCCATAGATATGTCCCTGTTCTTTGGCACTGTGGAGATCCACGATGGCCCAGGCACCGATATTCCAACTTATTCATATGTGCCTCCGACTACCACCGGAGATGAGGTTAGAGCTGATGAGGCTGCATCTAAGTCCAAGGCTGAGACAGATGAGGAGAAGCTTGGCGATTGAGAGGAGGTTGTTTATGAGTACTTTGTCGACGAATTCCTTGATCCTTCACTCTTTTCTTCTCTTTTCGCTTCTTTTCTCTTCTTGAACTCTCAACTAAAATCCTAGGCATATATTAGGATTACAAAACTGAACCAATCAGATTAGACCCCTAAAACATTACAAAAAATGAATTAAATATGATTAAGAATTACCAAAATACCCCTTACTATTTTTGGGTAACTTTTCTTATTAGGACAGTCTGATTTCAAATAGGCATATCTCCCTCATACAATCTCTAAATTTAGCAAACTCGGTCGCATTAGAAAGATAATTCAATGACCTTTCATTTGAAATCTTATGGGGTACCTAATTCATCATGTACCAAAAGTTATGGTCGTTTGAAGTTGACTCAAAACTTAAGGGAACTTAGAAATGACTTGAATGAATTCTCTTTAGTTCTTCTGGGAACTCAAGGTTCTACATCTAGTGACCTTAACACTCAAGAAATTTTAAATTCCTCGGCAAAATCTTACTCTAAAAAAGGAATGGTTCGAGCCTAATTTCAAAAAAATTCCGGGGTGTTACAAAACCTCTCCCTTGGGATCATTCGTCCTCGAATGACTACTGGATTGGGTATGGAACGGGGTTACTGTTATTAAGGTCTAAGTATAATGGTATGCTCTTACTATATTGAAGTTTAACCTAAATCCTAATGTTCGGGTTCTAAACCTCAATAGGGAATCTCATCCTCCTCTTCCTTCTCATTTAAAACCTTAGATGGAATTATCACACCATCACTATCACGTTAAGAACATGAACCTCCTCTTTCCAACATCACTTCATTATTAAAAGGACCTCATATAGGATATCTTCCATACTCTTTGGAACTCATTACTATCTTACTCTCAAACACTTGACTTGATTTCTCATCTTGTTATCTCCCCCTTAGGTCTAAAGCTGACAGTCGAAAGCCATGGACCTATTCCATCATCTCTAAACAGATCTACATCTTGTTTTATGCTAACACTCTGGATAATTTTATCTCATGACTACCAAACTCTCCGTAAGCAAGTTCTAAGACGTCTTTTCTAAGATGTTTCTCTTAACCTCGTCTAATTATATACCCTCTCGGTACACCTCTTAATTCTCTTGTTACTCTTCTGACTTAGCCACACTTCATTGCCCTTATCTAAAGATTAGGGTCTCTCACTTGTACCACTCATATTTATTGCAGCTAACATCTCATTTTCTCACCCGCTCTATGTTAAGTCTTCTAGCTCAAATCTCAAGACTAGCATCATCACCCTCATGTTGTCATTGTTTTGGTCATATTAATCTCAAATTCAAGCTTAATGTTTATTACTAAACCCGAAAATCAATATGATTGCTCGCCTACTATACTAACACAATACTACTATGCATAAATTTAAGAAACACTCGTCCACTCAAATCTTATGACAAGTAATCAATCCTTACCTCTCAGTCTCCATACTCACAAGTTACCATCATATTCCACTTCACAACTTAAGTACTACTTACTCACTTACTGCGCATTATCTGTCAAATACTTCTATCATTATTTGAATACCATGGGGTTCTCCTTTCAAAATTCGCAAGCCTAGCTTGGGTCTATCACCTCATGAGTACTCTGCTATGTGATTCCACACATATATTTAGTCTCCTCTAACACAATGGCACATCAAAATCAACTCTATTCCGGTTAACAATAGACTTTAACTTACCTTGACTAGTAACTATATCTCTTCCTTCTATCAAGAACACTCTACAACCTTATTAATGGGTTGATATCTCTAGAACTATTTTTTAATTAATCACTTATAACTAACTGGGTACACAATTTCAATAACATAATCTGCCTTATCACTATCTCCTTTCCTTAGATTATTGAACCTCTGCATGCTTTCCTCTTAGCTTAAGGGTACTCTTTACCTCTACTGCTCATAATTTCGTAACTTTAGCTACCTTTTAAGGCGAAAATACTACCAAAGATCTAATCATACTTCCTCATAAGGATCTTAGCTAAGACAAGGCTTAGAGAAGAAAGTACATCTCACGTTTAGCTTGAACACACGAGAATGAATAAATTTGTATGACATAGATCTATTGCACGATTTAGAGTATGAAAAAAGGGAAACTTTTCTTAAATGTATGTAGTCCCTCGATTATAGAAGTGGGGCTCTCATAACCATAAACAAGACCCTACTGACACAGCTTCATAGACACTCTAGGGCACTTGAACGATAAGCTCTGATGCCAAGATTTTCATGACCCAAGCCTACACCCTAGACATGGCCGCCACTTGAAACCCATTGTTGGTGATGCTTATCGTGACAAACGACACTAACCTATGGTACGAGTGTCTACAAACGTCGATAATATAGTAACCCAACTAAAGGTTAGGGTCATGTCCCAAGGGAGTGGTTTTGAAAATTGATAGAAAAATAAAATTTAGCTCTAATTAGTCGTAGCTAAAGACATTAATGCGTAAAAACATAGTAAATAAAAGGGGGTGACACAAAAGTGTCAACTATCAATTGGGGGTTTTGTCACAAGTAGCAAAAACAGAAAAAGTAAACAAGAAATTCAAGTGTGGGAGAAAGATCTTGGGATGTGATCGCAATACAAAATGAGATAAATCGTTGGGTAAATGTTTTCGATAGTAAATTTACCAGATAATAGTGACTAGACTCTTTGGGTGTGACCGCAATACAAGTTAAGATAAATCGTTGGGTACATGCTTTTGATAGGAAATTTGCAAGATAATAGTGCCTAGGCTAGGCTTTAAATGGAAATAGGTTCCCTCTCGGGCAACTTACCCCGTTTCAAATGGGTTCCTCTCGGACACCCATTTACTGCATGAAGGCCAGCCTATGCCTTACCCCACTCACTCTCTCGAGCTGAGTGTTAGGATACGGGACTAGGGCTCACCCTCTCAGGCTGAACCCCATGTCGCAGGCCAAAAACATATGGGTGGTTTTGTATTTGCAACTACAAACCCATTAAATTAAAACACAACCACTAGGTGAAATCACCATTAAAATACATCTAACTTATCAGCAAACAAGACCCAACAATAATATCAACAGATATTTTCTAAATCATACCCCAAGAATGGGGGGTTTTAGCAACACATCAAGAAATAATAAAATACACCTAAAATGATAATAAAATCAAATTGGATAAGGAATTAAACCTTGATTTAAGCAAAGGAAGAAGAATGGAGAAGACCCACTTCCAACTTGGGGAAGATGAAATTCTTCTTTCTTCAAGTCTCCCAAAAAACCCTCTCCAAACTTGAGAGAAAATACCCCAAAAAAGTACTACTGTATTCTGAAAATTATAGTAATAATTCGACTCTCCTAAAATTAATAAAGAGTTTAGTATTTATAGAGTTCAGAATTTAGTTTTGGCGGATAGCTCAATGACGTTAGTCGAGGCCGCCGAATAACTCGGCGACTCACCCTCCTTCTGTCTCATCGCTGCTTCGTGCTTGCCCTCAACATCTTCACGTTCTAGACCATTGGGTGGTATAGTACTGCTTCGCGGAACTATTCGGCGAAGCGCCGACTGCTCCTTTCATCGCCTTTTTTATCCTTCTCCTTCAAGGCTTCGCGTACTGGAACAAAGGGTGGAGTGTGTCCCTTTGGCGAATCGCCAAGTGTGCTTGGCGATGTTCAGGCTTCCGCTTCTTCGTTCTTTTCAGCCTTTTTGTCCTTTTTGCGCCTAAGTGTTCATGCTTCCACTAAAAACTTCAAATACCTGAAACTTAAGAGTTTTCATCAGATATTGAGACAAAATAAGAATTTGAGGACACTATTTCTAGCAAAATAAAGCCCTAAATGAGTCCAATTTGTGGACTCATCAACACCCCAAACTTAAACTTTTGCTTGTCCTCAAGCAAACTTTGATTTCATCTGTCAAAAAGGGTGTCTCAAACAGTGCTGCACAAGACTCAATCATGAATGCACACAACAAGACTCAATTTACTTATGCAAGGATCAATAGTGTACTCAAAGATTCAAGTTGTGACACACCATTACCAAAGATTCTCATACTCGCAATACTTGCTACTTGTGCAAGTTCAAGCTCAACAAAAAGTATCTAAATGCCCTCACATAAAGAATGATTCCATATTCACACACAGAGGTTAATTAATTCAAGATCAGGAATCAAATGCAATGCTCACACTCAAAAAGAGGAACACAGTGCATGTTTTCACCCATAGGCTTGCCCTTATTTTTCGATCGATCTTCGGTCCAGCTCAGCCAAGATCAAAAAGGTCTTTCTACAACTTGTAATGGATGTGCAAAGGTATGGTCATTTAGGCTCAGTGACTTTTTCCTCGTGAGATGTGGTATTCTCAAGCCATTCCCTTCTTTTTCTTTATCAATTCTTTTTCTAGTGCTTCTAAGTCATCCTTTTATTCACCTCCATGGATTGCTTGGAAACCCAATTTCCTTTGTACTTTATTCTACACACCTTTTTTTTATTGAAGAGTTTCCATTGTTCTGCAGCACCATGGGCTAAGGGGTATTTTTTTTGCACCTCTTGACTTCTCGTTTTCCTTTTTTCCACCACACCCGCAACTTAGGCTTTTGGACTAAGTTGGTTATTCGCTAAACCACAAATCAAGAGGATTATAGGTAGTGGGTCAAGTAATGTCTAGGGTTCATCAAGGTACTTCCAAAGAAAGGTAAGGCTCAAAGGGTCTTCAAAAGAGTTTTACACACTCACGGGTAGGCCATAAAAGAGGTATATGTTAAATTTGTCTCACACTCTTTAAAGTTGCCTAAGATCATCTCAAGAGGACACCTTTCTAAATCAATTAGACTAACGGGGAAAATTCTAGGTTTATTCATGCATGGTTCAAAGCAAGCTAATCACACAAGGCATCGACACTTAAGTAAAACAAGACTACACACTTTCGCTAGTGTGAATCGGTAATTACAAGAGAATCAATTCGATAAATGGCTAATAACAAAGAGATGCAAAGAGTTCACATATTGTTTATGCAACTTCATTTGGCCTCGTTGTAGCCGCGCATTCATGTTCGTTCAATTGAGAGAACTATTCAAGTCATCGGTATTGATCGAAACCGAGACTCAAATTTTTGCAAAAGAACAATAACAATAAAGTCACGAGGGGTGGCAAAAATGTGCGAAAAATTCAAAAAAATTCAGAAGGGTCAATATCACTTTGCAATTAAATATAAACAAAGTCATAAGCTCAAACATCCACAAAAAGAAGTACTAACCACAATGATAGCTCAAAACCCAAATACATTGAAAAACACGAGTCAGAAATAGCACACATAAAAGGTGGGCCTCACCCCACCACAAATAAAAATCATTTGTCCTCAAATGCAAATAAATGTAGCCAACAGTTAAAGTAAAGAAAGAATAGAGAAAAAGGTAAAGAAGGGATCCTGTCTACACGCTTGTTCCATCTGTCGGGGCACTATTTCCTGATGCATTAGCCTAAAATTCGACAATGGTTCCTGGATTGTCATTTTGGTTCTCATTGTGTTCATTTGCCTTAGCTTCTATAGTGATGTTATCAACACCCATTCTATCCATGTCATGGCTTGCCAAAAAAGAATTTATAGCCATGTAGACTCCACGTTCCACGAAGGAATGGTGGGATTAATGGGGACCTTTCTGCTGGAGCATGATTTCTTACTTTCTCTTCTTTCTTTTCCCAGTTCTGCTATCTTCTTGTCTCTTTTGAAATCTCGTGCACTTACATGGCATGTCTCTCCCTGCAACCTTTGGTCTAGCCATTTCTGCAAAAGACTTCAAGACAAAGTTAGACAATATTTAAACAAGTGCAGGGGAGTCCTGGGTGTAGAATCGTTTTGCCAAGCTAGTTGGCGAAGTGCTTATCTAGCTAGGCTATTTGCTGAAAATGATGTACGAATGATATAAGGGCATAGACAAAAGGCGAACAAAAGGGTCGATAGGTGAGTCGCCGAGTGCGACTTGCGATTTAGGCTGATCGCCTAAAGCCACTGATCACTCGATACTTACAGCATCCAGTTAATGGCGAAATGATGACATTAGACGAACCGCTGAGCAATTCGATGAGTTTTGTCCATTTCGCCGAACAGGTAAACGTGTCTATTTTTAACCCATTTCTTTCAATATTAACCCCGCAACCCAGATAATGCAACTTAGGCTTAAATAAAATAATTTCAACGAAGACCCATAGAAGTTTCATATTTTCCCCCGAATAAAAAACAAACTCAACTCAGAGCATAGTTGAATGAGAGTCCCTCTAATCGCGCGACATTTACTGAATTATAATCAATAATATATGCACTCCCAGTAATTCAGAGACTCAGAAGTGATTTTACACTATCAAGCATTATGCAAATGAGTACAGTATTAATATCTTAAATGCTGGGTTCGAATTACCAACCTTTGATGCCAAATAGATACTAATTAAGTGCTAGGCAGCAATGCAATCCATCTCTGAGCACAATTCAACAACTAAAATACTCTAAAAGTACCAGAAATAAAAGGCTAGAGTGCAGGTGTGAGTTTGATAGGACGTAGGAGTGAGTGAATATGGATGAAATAAAACTTGTAAACCTGTGGCTTGCAGAAACCGTCCAGTTTCCGCCCATTCGGCGATGTCAGTCAAGTTCGCCTATTCACTCGGTGAAACGCCAAGCGTCCAGTTTCTTTGCCAACTGTGACAGGATCTGCAGCTCATGTAAGGATTCCAATCGACGATCGACATCGAGATCGCTGACATGGTCGGCGACGTGCCACTAATTTTCCGCAGACCACTGATATTTACAGGATCCAAGCTGACAGTTCCTTGAGTCAGACGGTGAAAAGAGTCGTGTTCGCCGATCTTGTCGGCGATCCGCCAACTGGACCTGTTGCTTGCCTCCATATACTATTTCAATCACCTCCCTTATTGTATCCTATACAAACAACACACCATTATTCTACTAGTATTTAGGAAATACTTAAAGGGTTTAGGGTTGCCTCCCAAACAGCACCTTAGTTAACGTCGTGGCACGACGCAAGTCCACCTTCAAGACCTCATTCTTTGGGGTTAGCCATGGTATCACTAGGCAAACCCCCTTGTTGTCTTGGATTGAAATGAGACGAGATATGACACATTTGGGTCTCTAACTGCTTGATTGAAACTGAATGAGAGGTGACAGTCTGGCTGAGGGTAGATACGTCTTCTTTCATGCCTTTCAGCATTTTATCTGACCCTTCAACTTTGTTTAGGATGCGCGAGAGCATATCCTCAGACCTACCACCTTATGAATCCTTGGGTTTCTGACGCTCGTGGGGAGACACATATCTATCCTTCACCCCATCCTTCCAATTTGGATTATGGTCCCTCCATTAATGATCTCAATCCTTCCAGCCTTCGTCTCTAACCCATCCTTGGTTACCACCCTGCCTTGAGTAGTTTGAACGATAGCCCCCATCTTGGTTAGCTAGAAAATTTACTTCCTCGTCATACATGGCTTCAAACTTCATTTCATCAGGATTCGCACCCCCGACTCCCACATCATTGACACCACAGGCACCAGCCCCCATGACATTTTTGGATAAAATGTCAAGTTGCGTCATGATCTTGGCCATGTTTTTGTCTCTCTCATTGTCCTTTTCAACCTGCTCCTTAGATAACTGAAATGTGACTGGTGAGACGTTGTCTTCGCGGGTGTACCACGCCCTGTTGATGGTTGTCATGCCATCGAGAAGTTGAGCTGCTACTACATATGGTTGCTGCATTAATACTCCGGGCAAGAGTTGGTCAGCGACACCTTTGTTTAACGAGTTTAGACTCCAATAGAAGTATTGAAGGAGCACATTATCAGGTAGACCATGGGTTGGGCATTGTAGCACCAATTTCATAAACCGGAGCCACGTTTCATGCAGAGGCTCTTCATTCAGACACTTAAAGCTTTGGATGCTATCCCGAATAGTCATCATCTTCGAGGGAGGGAAAAATAGCACATTAAATCTGGTAACCAACTCTTCCCACGAAGTGATCAAGGTACGTGGCAACTCAGCTATCCACTTGCACGCCTCCCCCATCAATGAGAAAGGGAATAGCCTTAATCGAACCGACTCCTGAGAGATATTTTTGAACGAGCATGGCCCACACACATCTACGAAGTTTTGAAGATGCTCATGTGCGTCCTCATGGGCTAATCCACGGAAGAGTCCCTTAAGTTGAAAGAGTTGCAACATGGTGCTCGTTATGTGGAACACCGCATTTCCCTCTGCTGGAGGTATACAGATGGCTCCAACACCTCCCATGAGATGTGGATCATTATTGTTGGGCTCTTGGACATCGTTGAGGTTGCCGATGTCATCCTGATGGCCCACTTGGCTCCCATTACTACCGTTAACACTCATGCTTTCTGAAATATTTACACAATCAACAGAACAAAACTAAAAATTAAATTAGTAAACCACCACTAATAAGAACAGAACCTCTATTAAACTAAAAAGTGTCAAATAACACCACTCCCGGCAGCGGCGCCATTTTGATGCTTGTCGTGACCAACGACACTAACCTACTGTACGATTGTCTACGATCGTCAATAATATAGTAACCCAACTATAGGTTGGGGTCGTGTCCCAATGGAGTGGTTTTTGAAAATTGAAAGAAAAATAAAATTTAGCTATAACTAGTCGTAGTTAAAGACATTAACGAGTAAAAACATAATATATAAAAGGGGGTGACACAAAAGTGTCAAATATCAAATGGGGGTTTTGTCACAAGTAGTAAAAACAGCAAAAATAACAAGAAAATCAAGTATGGAGAAAAGTTCTTTCGGTGTTACCGCAATACAAGTTGAGATAAATCGTTGGGTACATGCTTTCGAAAGGAAATTTGCAAGATTATAGTGACTAGGCTAAGCTTTAAATGGAAATAAGTTCCCTCTCGGGAAACTTACCCAGTTTCAAATGGGTTCCCCTCGGACACTCATTTGCCTCATAATGGCTAGCCTACGCCTTACCCCACTCACTCTCTTGAGCTGAGTGTTAGGATATGGGACTAGGGATCACCCTCTCGGGCTGAACCT
>NW_006239036.1:1613703-1625655 GCF_000226075.1 Solanum tuberosum
TTTAGCCACACATCAAGAAATAACAAAATACACCTAAAATGATACTAAAATCAAATGGGTATAAGGAATTAAACCTTTATTTAAGCTAAGGAAGAAGAATGGAGAAGACCCTCTTCCAATTTGGGGAAGATGAAATTTTTCTTTCTTCAAGTCTCCCAAACCACCCTCTCAAAACTTGAGAGAAAATATCCCAAAAAAGTACTATTCTATTGTGAAAATTATAATAATAATTCCTAAAATTAATAAAGAGTTTAGTATGTATAGACTTCATAAATTAGTGCTGGTGGATCGCTCGGTGAGGTTAGTGTAGGCCGCCGAATAACTTGGCGCCTCCCCCTTTTTCTGTCTCATCGCCATTTCGTGCTTGCCTTCAGCTTCTTCATGTTCTGGACCATTGGGCGGGATAGTACTCCTTCGCAAAACTATTCAGTAAAGCGCCGACTGCTCCGTTCATCGCCTTTTTGATCCTTCTCCTTCAGGGCTTCGCGTACTGGAACAAAGGAGGGAGTGCGTCCCTTTGGCGAATCGCCAAGTATGCTTGGTGATGCTCAGGCTTCAACTCCTTCGTTCTTTTCAGCCTTTTTGTTCCTTTTTGCCCTAAGTGTCCATGTTTCCACTAAAACTTCAAATTCGTGAAACTTAAGAGTTTTCATCAGATATTGAGACAAAATAAGCATTTGAGGACATTATTTAATATCAAAATAAAGTCCTAAGTGAGTCCAATTTGTGGACTCATCAGTTGGTATCCAAGCGAACCCTCATCCTGACTGACTACAAGCGGAAGACTAACTCAAGCATACAGAAGCTTAAAACTGAATAAAATACATGAAACTCAATAAAAATAGTATATTCAACTTGCCATAAAATAGGAAACTTAAGTCTTTAAAACATTTAACAAAATAAATGAACAGAATTCTGAAACTCTATTGTCTAACTATGAAACCTCTAACTAACAATGATGGATATCGGGATAAGACCCACGACATCCTAACAACTGATATACCTGAATGTAAAAGTGGAACCCTCCGGAAGCAAGGAGGATCAGCATGGCTAATCTAAACTGCAATATGTGGTATCAACGAAGCGCCTATTGATGATCCTGAGTACCTGTATCTTCATCATGAAATGATGCAGGCCAAATATCTCAACACATAGTATGTACGAGCATGTAAGGGAAATCCTAAAGCATAACATAGGCTTGAACTAGTGGAATAGCAACATACTTACCTCTTCTCAACTTACTCAACCTACTCAACTACTCAACTCAGAGAAAATAGGGCTCAACTCAACAATAAGATATTCAACTCAGTGAAATAAGGCTCAACTAAAAAATAAGTTATTCAACTCAGTGAAATAAGGCTCAACTCAATAATAAGATATTCAAATCAGTGAAATAAGGATCAACTCAACAATAAGATACTCGAATGTGGGTACTCAACTATGGATACTCAACCCTAGATACTAGTTATGTATACTCAACTATGAATACTCAACTAAATATAAAGCAACAATACAGATGCAATGTATGGAAAGCTTTTAAAATAGTAGAAAGCAACTCAATGTATTGAAAAATGTAATAGTAACTCAGTTTGTATGCAAGGATACAAGATAAACTTTGCTTGTATATGAAAATACAAGATAAACTTTGTGTATATAAAAATATAAAATATCTCTGTGGGAGTTTCTCTAACCGACAATCATCACTATGAGATATGTGATAATACAACGTTTTTTGCCTCACTCTTCAGGGCCATCATATACCTTGACGGGGGCATAGAACCTAACTACTAAGCTATTCTATGCTAAAAAACACTAAGGAATCATCTAAAAAGTATGACCCTTTTCTACCCATGCTGGCTACACGATTTATGTAGACTTTGAATTATCTGAACTCAAACTCGTCCCCAAATGGGTGCTCAATACTACTCCCAAAATGTAACTAGATCATATGTTTAAAAATATAACTCTTTCTCCGGTTTGAGATAATTACTCAAAAACTAGCTCACATGCACTCTCGGAAATCAGTGTTTCCTCTCTTGCTTAAATGTGAAAACATTTACTCTTTGAGAATACTTAGTTCTCATATACTCTGTTGAAGAAAATAAACTTCACTTTTACTTTTACTCAACTCAGTTCTCAAGTCTTTAAAACAAGTTTTAAAACAATTTGTAAAAAGACTTCTTAAAATATGGTTCATCCCGAATGATGGACGTGAACGACTCAATTCAAGGTTTTCAATAACTATAGATAGAACTCAATACTCGAAACTCAAGAACTTCAACGATACTACTCATTTCAAGAATGCTCAACTCAAAGGGTTCATGCGGAATTATAAGCATGAACTACTCAACTCAAAGAGTCAAAGATACTTCTCATCACAAGACTGCTCGACATATAGGGTTCATGTTATGTTATGTGCTTGAACTACTCAACTCAACGACTTCATGGGTAACATGTAATAGTCTCATGATTAGGAAAATAATCTCAAAAGGATTATGAACACAATATTCAAGACTTAGAACTTGAAGATACTATACCTCTCAAAGATACTAAAATATGGAGTTCATGTGGAATTTATGGGCATGAACGACTCCACTCGAGAGTTTAAAGAACATTATGGAACTCATGTATACCACTCTTCTCATTCTAATACTAATTCTTCAAAACATAGTTTAAATAGATAGTTGATCTCAAAGGAATCACAATTGAACTCAAAGTCTTTCTTGAACTTCACTCTTAACTCTCTCTTGAATGTGAATTATGAATTCAAGAGTATTGGTTCATGATATGAAGGATCTTGTGATGATAAAGTAGACTCATGAATACATTATCCTCATTCTCATACTCACTTGCTCAAGTCTTGAAACAAGTTATTAGAAATTGTAGAAGACTCCTAAAAATGACTCGAATGGACTTTCTCGAAATGTTCGAATGAACTCTCAAGACTTAACTTTTAACTCTTCCTTGAATTTGAATTTAGGGATTGAAGGTTATGATTTGTGATAGGAAGGATATCATGATAATTAAGAGTGCTTTTAGGTAGTTAATTCTGAGAAACGGTAAAAACAAAAAATAATGTCCGGGAGCAAGTCCACGACGCGGAGATGCATTTTAATATTTGGTCGCCAAATAAATTTTGAGACAGTGGGGTCTGCGATCTCTCCACGACACGGAGAGTAAAAGTTCACTCTAAAGGAACAAGACCGTGTCACAGACCTGGTACTAGTTTTCTGTCTGACTTTTTCTTTCTCATTTTCTCACCCCAATTCGCCTAGATTCAATTCTTTTTCTCAATTTCTCTTTAAATTCAGATACACAAAACATGTACACAAGACTCTACTCATAAATGACTCTAAAATAGACACGATTTCCTCAAGAACTCAACAATCCCATCCTAACTCAAGAACGAAAGACAATTTCAAGAACACAATTTAAGAACATCGCATCTTCAACTTTCTATAATGAATTTAACGCTGAAATTAACATGATTGGCACGTGGGTGAAAGAAACCAATGCTATGGAAGCTTACATACCTCTTAGGATGAAATTCTTGGTGAAAATCCGCAACAACTCTCATGAATCTTTACGAACGCCTTGATCTTTTCCTCTTTTCTCTTTTTTTCTCTTCTTGAACTATCAACTAAAACCCTAGGTGTATATTAGTATTAAAACTGAACATACTCCGATTAGAACCCTAAAACCTTACTAAAAATGAATTAAATCTGATTGGGTAAGGAAAAGACAAAAATACCCCTTACTATTTTTGGGTAACTTTCCTTATTTTGACAACCCGATATCAAACGGGAATATCTTCCTCATACGATCTCAAAATTTAGAAAACTTGGTGGATTTGGAAAGATAATTTAAAGAACTTTCATTCCATATCTTATGGGCCACCTAACTCATCCTGTACTGGAAGTTATGGTTGTTTCAAGTTGACTCAAAACATAAGAAAACTTAGGAATGACTTGAATGAATTCTCTTTAGTTCTTCTTCGAACTCAAGGTGCTATATCTAGTGTCCTTAAAACTCAAGAAATTTTAAATTCCTCGGTAAAATCTTACTCTCAACGAAGAATAGTTTGAGTCTAAGTTCAAAAAAACTTTGGGGTGTTACAATTTCTCCCCCTTGTGATCATTCATCCTCAAATGAAGGCTAGACTAGGTATGGAACGGGGTTACTCTTATTATGGTCTGAATCTAATGGTATGCTCTTACTATATTCAAGCTTAACCCAAATCCTAATGTTCGGGTTCCAAACCTCAATAGGGAATCTCATCCTCCTCTTCCTCCTCATTTAAAACCTTAGAAGGAATTATCACACCATCACTATCACGATAAGAACATCAACCTCCTCTTTCTAACATCACTCCATTATTAAAAGGACCTCCGATAGGATATCTCCCACACTCTTTGGAACTCATTACTATCTTACTCTCAAACAGTTGACTTGATTTCTCATCTTGTCATCTCCCCCTTAGGTCTAAAGCTGGCAGTCGAAAGCTATGGACCTATTCCATCATCTCTAAACTTATATACATCCTCTACTACTCTAACACTCGGGAGAAGTTTATCTCATGACTACCGAACTATCCATAAGGAGGTACTAAGACCTCTTTTCTAAGGTGTTTCTCTTAACATCTTCTGATTACATCCCTTTCGGTACACCTCTTAATACTCTTGTTACTCTTGTTACTCTTGTGCCATAGCCACACTTCACTACCGTTATCTAAAGGTTAGGATCTCTCACTTGTACTACTCATATTTAATGAAGCTAACATCTCATTTTCTCACCTTCTCTATGCTAAGTCTTCTAGATCGAATCTCAAGACTAACATCATCACCCTCATGTTGCCATTCTTTTGGTCATGACACTCTTCTCAAATTCAAGCTTAATGTTTATTACTAAACCGGAATATGAATATGATTGCTCGCCTACTATACTAAATCAATACTACTATGCCCAAATTTAAGAAACACTCGTCCACTCAGACCTTATGACAAGTAATCAATCCATAACTCTCAGTCTCAATACTAACAAATTACCATCACATTCCACTTCACAACTTAAGTACTACTTACTCACTTACTGCACATTATCTCTCAAATAGTTTTGTCATCCTCCCGATATGAAAATGCAAGTTAAATTCCGCTTGTATATGAAAATACAAGGTAAAATCTATGTATATAAAAATAAAAAATATCTCTATGGGAGTTTCTCTGTCCGAAAACCATCATTATGAGCTATGTGATGATACACCATTTTTCCTCACGCTTCCAGGGCCATCATACACCTTGTCGGGGGTATAGAACCTAACTACTAAGTGGATCCACTACTCTATGCTAAAAAAGCACTAAGGAATCATCTACAAACTATGACCCTTTTCTTCCCATGATCGCTACACGATTTCTTGAGACTTTGAATTATCTGAATTCAAACTCATCCCCAAATGAGTGCTCAATACTACTCCAAAAATGAAACTAGCTCATATGTTTAAAAATATAACTCTTTCTGTGGTTTGAGATAATCATTGAAAAACTAGCTCAAAGGCTCTCTTGGAAATCAGTATTTCCTCTCTTGCTTAGATGTGTAAACAATTACTCTTTGGGAATACTTTGTTCCCATATACTCTTTTGAAGAAAATGAACTTCACTTTTACTCTTATTCAACTTAGTGCTCAAATCTTTCAAAACAAGTTTAATAATTATTTGTAAAAAAACTTCTTAAAATAGGGTTCATGTCGAATTATGGATGTGAACGACTCAAATCAAGGTTTTCAATAATCATAGATAGAACTCAATAGTTGAAGCTCAAGAACTTCAATCATAATACTCATTTCAAGAATGCTAGACTCAGTGGGTTCATGCGGATTATGGGCATGAACTACTCAACTCAAGGACTCAAAGATACTTCTCATCTCAAGACTGTTCGACTTGTAGAGTTCATGCGGAGTTATGGGCATGAACTACTCAACTCAAGGACTTCATGGGTAACATGTAATAGTCCCATGATTAGGAATATAATCTCAAAAGTATTATGAACTCAATAATCAAGACTTAGAACTTGAAGATACTACTCCTCTCAAAGATACTAAAATTATGGAGTTCATGCGACATTTGTGGGCATTAATGACTCGACTCGATGGTCTAAAAAACATTATGAAAATCATGTATACGACTCTACTCATTCTCATACTACTTTAAAACATAGTTCAAATTGATAGTTGATATCAAAGGATGCACAATTGAACACAAAAGCTTTCTTAAACTCTACTCTTAACTCTCTTTAGAATGTGAATTATGAATTCAAGAATTATGGTTCATGATATGAATGATCTCGTGATGATAATGTAGACTCATGAATACATTCTCCTCACTCTCATACGCACTTGCTCGAGTCTAGATACTAAGTTATTAGGAATTGTAGAACACTCTTCAAAAAGACTCAAAGGAACTTTCTCGAAATGTTCGAATGAACTCTCAAGACCTAACTCTTAACTATGCTTTGAATTTGAATTGATGGATTCAAGGTTATGATTTGTGATAGGAAGGATATCGTAATGATTAGGAGTGGTTTTAGATAGTTAATCATGAGAAATGGTAAAAACAAAAAATAATGTTTGGGAGCAAGTCAGCGATGCGGAAATGCATTTTAATATTTGGTCACAAATATTTTTTGAGACAGTGGGGTCCACGACGCGAAGAGATAAAGTTCCCTCTAAAGGAACAGGTCTGCGACGTAGACTTGGTACTGGTTTTCTATCCGACTTTTTGTTCCTCGTTTTCTAACTCCAACTCACCTAGATTCGATTCTTTTTCTCAATTTCACTTTAGATTCAGATACACAACACATGTACACATGAATCTACTCATAAACGACTATAAAATGGACACGATTTGCTTATGAACTCAACAATCCCATCCTAACTCAAGATTAATATCCAATTTCAAGAACACCAAACCTTCAACTTTCTAGAATAACTTTAATGATGATATTAACATGATTGGCGCATCGGTAAATGAACCCAAAACTATGTAATCTTACATACCTCTTAGGATAAAATCTTTGGCAAAAATCAGCAACAACTCTCATGAATCTCAACAAACTCCTTCATCCTTTCCTCTTTCTCCTCTTTTCTCTTCTTGAACTCTCATCTGAAACCCTAGGCATATATTAGGATTTTAAAACTGAACCTAATCATGTTATACCCCTAAAACCTTACTAAAAAGGAATTAAATAGGATTGGGTAAGGAAAAGGCAAAAATACCCCTTACTATTTTTAGGTAACTTTCCTTATTTGGACAGCCCAACTTCAAATTATCATATCTCCATCATACAAGCTTGAAATTTAGAAAACTAAGTGGCTTTTGAAAGATAATTCAAAGATCTTTCATTTGATATCTTATTGTCCAACTAACTCATCTTGTACTGAAAGTTATGGTCATTTGAAGTTGACTCAAAACATAAGGGAACGTAGGAATGACTTGAATGAATTCTCTTTAGTTCTTCTTGGAACTCAAGGTGCTACATCTAGTGACCTTAACTCAATAAATTTTAAATCCTTCGGTAAAATCTTACTCTCAATGAAGAATGGTTCGAGTCAAAGTTTAAAAATGTTCAGGAGTGTTAAACAAAAAACGTCAATTGGCTAATTTTGGCCAAAACAGGGGAAGTCTGAGTAGCCCGAGTTCATGGGTAGTATGTGTCTAGGCTCGATTGCATAGATTAATGGGTTAATTTTGATTTCATGGACTGTGGGTGAGAAATTGAAGGTCGGGGTAAAAATCAGGCAGATTGGACTATTCGGCGAGTTGGGTCGAACTCGTCAACTGGTTCGACAGTTCCCCTAAAGACCCCTTGATCATCTTTTTTATATTTCATTTTTTTATTTGTGTTTTTTAACATTCGGTGATACGTTTGAGCTCCCCAAGTTCAGAGAACGACTCGCCGAATACCTTTTCGGATCGCCCTTCTGCGCCCCAATTTTTTGAAATTATTCTATAACATTCGGTGAGCTACTTCTTGTTTTCCGAATGGTTCAGTGAGTCTTCCTGCACATTTTTATAACATTGAATTTTTTTTGAATTGCATCTAACGTATGTAGTTTTGTTTTGCTGGAATAGCTAGACCAAAGGTTGCCGGAAGGAATCAACAGTATCGGAAGGGGACAAAAGGCATTGTAATCAATGAGGGGGATGCTCCCTCCCTAAACACACCAGCAAAACATTCTCCGACTAGGAAAAAAGAAAAAGGAAATAGGCCGGTTGTGCCCAAAGTAACGGAGTGGAGTTCAGATAGCGAGGGCATCTATGCCACTCACCTCACTATTTCTCCGAGTGAGGGCCATTCAGGGGAGAATTCTCTAGCATCTATTTTAGAGTCGGAAGATGATCAACTCCTGCATGCTAGTAGAGCGGAGCTATGCTCCAAGGAGATAAATTATCCAGCTCGAATCCTAGTACCTCTTATGCGTCCTCCACCGCCAGCTCAGATAGTAAAGCAAGCTCCTCCATAAGTTCAGGCTGCTCCACCTCGGTCACTGAACAGATTAAAGGTCAAGGGTTTGAAGACCATTAATGAAGAAAAGAGGTTGTCTATAGAAAAAGTTGTAGACCTGTACCTAGAGGTGTGGAACACCATTAAGTTCCACAAGTTTCAGCTATTCGCTATTCACAAAGCCTCAGGCCCTTACATTCCTACTTGGGTCTTGGAATTCTACTCGGCATACGGGGAGCTGGTACCAAAGGGAAAGAAAAAGGCCAGTGCTTTTAATCCGGTTGATTATGTGATAGTGCGGGGCCGGAAGGTTAAGTGCATCAGCAACAAGATCAATGAGGTTCTTTGGTGTACGATTAACTTCATGCTAGTATATTGACAAAATTTAGAAGAAGACCCTAGATGATTTGAAGGGTTGGTTGGCACCTCTAATTTTTTATGTGACACCGAGGTGGATTGAGGCAGGTACTGAGAAGAAGGACCTGAACATGGCAGCCAGATATTGGTTAGGTTTCATCAGCAGCACATTGAAGCCTTCGCTAAATTAGTCGATCCTCCGCCATCTGAAGGCTGCTTGTTTAGCTTGCATCATGGATCAGGAGAAACTAAATCTAGGTCTGATTGTAGAGTAGGAGATGGACATGAGGTCTAAGAAGATTCATACTTCTCTTCTCTTCCATGTGTTGATTACTGAGTTGTGTAGGTAGGCCTGTGTTTTGATCATTGCAAAGGCGGATGTGGAAGTGACTCCCACTTTATCTACTAACATCTGACAGATCGAGGTAGACTATATGAGGGATGAGGATGATCAGAGGAGATTTGCACCGGTGGATATGTCCCTGGTAGTCGATGTTGATATGTTGCCGGTAGAGGCAATAGTTCCCCCTCAGGCCAGTGAGCCTATAGGTACCTATGTTCCCTCTACTTTTGCATCTCCTGGTTTGTCTATTGCACCCCCTCCCACCACTAATGTTGCTTCCTCCCGACCTCCTATCACCCAGGCCATGTTACACAAGATAGGCCTTTTAGCTTAGTCTGCTGATGTGCATGCCTTTCGAGTAGAGGCTGTTGTACCTGGGTTGATTGAGCAGGCGATTGCTGCTGCCCTAGCCTTGATTAGAGATGAGCTGAGAGAACACAAGGAGTCGAGTCGATAGAGGCCCACATATTTGTGTTGGATGCCCTTACGGTGAGGGTAGAAGCTTGTGAGCAGGACTGGGGTAATTCTGATGTTGTAACGGCCTTGAAGGCCGATATTATTGGGCTGAGGAATGATGTGGACGAGCTAAAATCCACTGATCTATCGATGTTATTTGGCATAGTAGAGATCACTGACGTCCCAAATGTAGAGTTCCCGACTAGTTCTGAGGTTCCTCTGGCTTCTACTACCGGAGATGTTGTTATCGATAAGGTTGAAGTTAATTGGAGGTTGAGACCGATGAGAAAGAGCTAGGTGTTCCTGACGCAGCAGTGTACCATGATTTGGAGGACCTTGAGGGTACGGTGGCCCAGTCAATGGTAGAGGCTTCCTTGCAGGATACCTTCATGGTGGGCTCCAATGGAGCAAAGGGTGTTGATGAGTCGTACACTGTTGCCCCAATAGATGGAATCACCGACATGCAGAGTTCACCCTAGGCTTAGCCTAGCAGGATGATACTTTTGACTCTCTGTTTATTATTTTTAGACTGGTCTACTATTTTTGAGCATTTGAGGACAATTTCTAGTTTACGTTAGCGGGGTAAGGTATTTCCATACCCACCTCTTTTGGATTGTTCTATCGATACTCGTTGATTTATGATTGTTTTGTTTATGGATACCCTTTTTGGTTTATATATATAATGTTTGTGATCCATTGTGTTCGTCCTCTATTTTAAAATGTTGGAATGTTAGTTCTGAATCGATTAAAAAAAACCAAAAAAATTGCCACCTCTTGAATGTCTTTTAATGTTGTTATTCTTTTGTATTTTTGAGTGTCGGTTGTGATCAATACTGATGACTTGAATAGTGCTCTCGATTGTACGATATGATTGTATGACTAGGATGAGGAAAATTGAGTTACATAGGTCATATGTGAACTCCTAGCATCTCGTTATGACTAGCCGATTTTTTAGTCGATCTTTTGTGATGATTGTTGCACGCTAGATGGAAATATGATTATGTTGAATGTTGTGTGTGGTGAGGTTTTCTTGAAACATGTGTTTTGTAATACCTATAACTTACCCCGTTAGTCCAATTGATTGATGTAAACAAGCGATTGAAATTATCTTAGGCCCAATTTGTGATGAGTGAACCAAAAATTAATGTTATACCTCTTTGTGACCACCTTGTGAGAGTGTGAACCTAGCTTGACAGCATTTGAGTCTATCCATTTCTTTGGACGAAACTTGAACAACTTTGACCTCTTTGTCCGATCACCTATAACCTTCATGAAGTATTGGTTCATTTGAATGGTAAACTTAGCCAAAAAGCCTATGTTTGGGGTGTGGTGAAAAGAAAGAAAATCAAGAAGTTTGAAAAAATTGCCTTTGAAGGATCTTGTTGAAAAAACTGGAACCCTCCATGTAAAAACAAGAGAAAGAAAAGAAAGATGTGAAAATAGAAAAAGATTGAAAAAGAGAAGAGTTTGTGAGATAAAGCTTATGAAATGAGCAAAAGAAATGGGGTATCCAATAAGTCATGCTTAAAGGAACATAGGGTAGATTGTGAACATCATATAATGTGAAAGAGAATGAGAAAAACTTAAACGCCGACCATGCTTCATAAAGGTAGAAGTCACTAAACCAAAAGGATCATACCTTTACACTCAGCCCAATTAAGAGCCTTGAAAGACCTATGTGATCTTGAGTGCGCTGAAAATAATGTTGATTCGAAAATAAGGGCAAGCATATTGGTAGATTCATGCATATGTTTATGTTTTGGAGTGTGATAAGGGTCCAATTGGGGATGAAACCAATTGAAATAAAATGCGGAATGAAACAACACAAAAGTAAGATATATGAGAAATAAGAGATGAGAAGAGAAGAAAGAAAGGCAATTGAATAAACAATCAACCAAGGAAGAAGAGAAACTTGAATTCGAAAAGAAACAACTCAAATTGAAAACCACAAATGAGCAATCTCAAGTGAAATCAAGGTTAGAGAAGTCCTAAATCAACAATGAGAATCCACCCATCACTAATCTAGATTAAGCTACACTAAGCTAGGCTATCCTAAAGGGATTCCACCCTTAAACTACACTCTTGAAAGAGTTTGTTCATTTCACATTCAAAATCCATATAGTCTAAGTCTTCCAAAATAAAAGAGACTACTATTTATACTAACAAAATAAAAGACACTTATTTGACAATTTTACCCTTAATGAGGTAAGGGTCTTGTTTGGTTGACTTCTTTTGTGAATTCTTGAAAACAAAATAAAGAAGACACTTCTTTTACAATTTTACCCTTAATGAGGTAAGGG
>NW_006239036.1:1629187-1660285 GCF_000226075.1 Solanum tuberosum
GATTTTTTTTTTTTTTTTTAAAACCAAGACTAGATTTGTTTTTTTTAAAACCGTGGGTGAGGGGCTTTAGGTCAGGGCCCTAAAACCAGGTCTCTAAACCCCAACCCATGGTTCACCAGGATGGGCCATGGGTCCAACCATGGTCCGTTAAAGAGGGGTGTGGATGGGACCTAGAAACTAATTTTTTTGGGAGTTAGTTTAGAAGATGATAAGGGTCCAATTGGGGATGAAACCAATTGAAATAAAATGCGGAATGAAACAACACAAAAGTAAGATATATGAGAAATAAGAGATGAGAAGAGAAGAAAGAAAGGCAATTGAATAAACAATCAACCAAGGAAGAAGAGAAACTTGAATTCGAAAAGAAACAACTCAAATTGAAAACCACAAATGAGCAATCTCAAGTGAAATCAAGGTTAAAGAAGTCCTAAATCAACAATGAGAATCCACCCATCACTAATCTAGATTAAGCTACACTAAGCTAGGCTATCCTAAAGGGATTCCACCCTTAAACTACACTCTTGAAAGAGTTTGTTCATTTCACATTCAAAATCCATATAGTCTAAGTCTTCCAAAATAAAAGAGACTACTATTTATACTAACAAAATAAAAGACACTTATTTGACAATTTTACCCTTAATGAGGTAAGGGCCTTGTTTGGTTGTCTTCTTTTGTGAATTCTTGAAATTATGAGATGACCAATTTACATATGGCCTCTTTCTTCTTTCTCTTCACTTAGATGGACCTTCCACACATTGTACTTCTTGATTTTGTGTCCATCAAGCTCCTCTAATGCTTTTTACGCGATGCATGCTATCCATGTTGTTATCAGAGTGTGAGAGTTCTATTTGAATCCGATATTCTAAATTGTTGAGGAATTTCGTGTGAGCATGGAATCATTCTTGGTGTGAGGTAATTTGAATGCGTTTGTTGAGCTTGAAATTGCATTTGAAGCAAGCATTGTGAGCTTGAGTTCCATTATGATGGTTAGTCACAGTTTGAAACTTAGAGTGCACAATTAAACATTGTATGTGTAGTTTGAACCTCTTGTGTGCATTCATGTTGAGTCTTGAGAAAAACTGTTTGTAGACATCCTTATTGAACTGATTCATCTTGTGTTTTAGTTGAGGACAAACAAAAGTATAAGTTAGGTAAATTGATGAGTCTGGAATTTTGACTCATTTAGGGCTTTATATTTATAAAATTGGTGTCCTCGATGCCTATTTTGTGCTCCAAACTGATGTTTCAATGTTGATTTGCAGATTAAAAGGTAAATGAGAAAGGCAAGGACATTACCCGACAAAAAGGAGAGAAAAAGATGAGAAAGGCAGAATATAGTGAAACTTGAAAATCACCAAAGCCACTCGGCGACTCGCCAAGTGGCACTTCAGCTCGCCTAATTTTCCTGTAGCACCTCGGAAAACCAGACTTAGAAAATTGTAGCAGAAATCACCTGAACCAGTGAACCACGGTAGGGTTCACGGACCGTGACAGGGTCCACTTTCCGTTGACCTACCCGTGGACTTCAATACCTTCTAGCCGGGGTGGACCACGGAGTCCTTCACAGGTCATGGACTACCTCACGGACCGTGCTGGCATTCGTGGTCACTAGGCAGAGACCACCTGGCCCAGACGTCAAACCACGGGACCCTTCACGGGTTGTGGTCCTGATGATGCGCCGTGGTGGCACCCGTGAAATGCCACCAATCGACTAGTAGCTACTGGACCTGGACCTCGACCAGCTCCACGGTCTATGGTCCATTTGACAGACCGTCATAGGGACCATGGTCAGTTGCGTCTGATTTTTAAGTAGGGTCGTTTTGGTCTTTTCCCCTATGAGTTAAACACCTAAACTATGTCGTTTAACCATTAAAATATATTGTTTTGGTCAGTTTTAGCCTAGTAAACTAATTAGAACCTAACCTAATCAATTATTCCCCAAATATTTATCAACTTTAGAGCAAAAATCATAGAAGAAGTCGAGCAGCCCAAGTTCAAGAACACAATAAGTTTTCATAAAATCCAGCACCGAAATCCAAACATTTCTCTGTGAATTTTGTCACCATGTATGTGGGATTTCACTAGTGGATTCCTTTCACCCAGTAAGTCCCAAGATTTCAGTCAGAATCTTGATTCCCTTAATATTATCTAGACCTAGGGTTTCTAGAATTTCAGCACATCATTATGAATTAGTTACTTTAATGTTCCAAATCAGATTACCATGACTTTAGTATTGTTTTGCATACATTCCTTCATGAATTCAGAACCCTAGCTATGTAGTTCATTTAGTTCATGAATTACACATGCTAGGTCAAATATTACCAATGTACATGCCTCAGATTTTAAATGTTTCATTATCAGTACATTTATGTCGCATTTTTCAGTTAGAATGTCAGTATTTTTAGCTATCCAGTATTACAGAAATTAAGTCATAAATTGTTAATTACACAATCAATTGGAAGTAGCTAAATACCAAGTGGACTAGGGTCAGTCACCCTCAAGTCCCAAAACTACATTCCCCTGTAGGTTTATAAGTCCCCTCTGTGGGTATTAAATTTTAGTGATCACGCTAGTCATGCCTCTATACATCTGGCAGGGTATATTGGGTCCTCTCAATGGGGCGTATACATTGGATTCTACATGTAGTTCATGTGGTTTTATGTCGGTTATTCGTAGCTCCCTTACAGTCAGATTCTATTGCAATGACCATGTTATCAGTGACAGCCAAATCTTAGTCTCAGCATCTTATAAGTTGGTCGTTGCATTCAGTTAGTCCATGTTCAGTATTTTCAATTTAGTATCATGCTTATCCCATATCATTTCTCAGTTATATGCTTTGGTTCATTTACGTTTATTGTTAAGCTTTACTCTAGGCTGCATGCTCAGTACCTTTCAAGTACTGACGCATACTCTGCGCTACATCTTCTCATGATGTAGGTTCAGGTTCTCAACTTCAAGATCACGCATAGATCAGTTCCTGATCTTCAGTTTAGCAGCTTCAGTGGTGAACCCTCATTCTTCGAGGATGATTAACATGATTATCTTCCTTTGCATTTTAGTCTTTAGTTTTTAGTATTTCGTACACTTAGCTGGGGCTTGTCCCAATATTTCTAGTCAGTAGAGGCTTTATTTTAGACAGAGTTAGTTTCAGCTTTAGCTTTTGAATTTGACATTTCAATTGTTGTTAAACTCTCAGTTTTCATATATTAAGATGGTTTATAGGTATTCCCATTATTTCAGTTTACATGATGATTTATCTTCCGCACAGTATTTATTTACTTTAGTTTACATTAGTATGTTTATAATATGCGAGCAGGATTAGCTTGGGGTCACTCGTGATCCTAGGTCCCGTGTCCCCATCCTGGGGGTAACTTCGGGGTGTGACAAACTTGGTATCAGATCATTAGGTTTAAGTGTCCTAGGATGTCTGAAAAGCCACACTAAGTAGAGTCTTTTTTATGGGTGTGAAGTGCACCATATATAATGAGAAGGAGGCTATGATGTGGTTTAGGAAAATATCATTTTCTTGTTACTCTTATCATGCATAAGGTATGATCTAATTCCTCGTTCCTAACTCGACATTATGCGCTTTCGGATCATGCCTCATCATAGAGCTTACGAAAGGAGTGCTAATGCACTATATTCTAATACAGCTCATCTAGTCCCCGATCACGAAGTTTCGAATGCTAAATTTTGGAATGCCATTCAGCTTTTGGTGAACTATATCTTTCATTGATTTGATAAAGAGAGTGTTCAAGCAGTATTTGGACTTTTTCGTTATCGTCTTTATTGATGATATACTCCTATACTTTAGGAATAAGGAAGAACATGCGAATCATTTGAATGTTCTCCTGCAAACTCTCAAAGATCGCCAGTTATTCGCTAAGTTTAGTAAATATGAGTTTTGGTTGCAATTTGTTGCTTTCCTTGGGCATATTGTGTCTAACGAAGGAATCTAAATAGATTCCTGAAAATAGAAGTAGTGAAACAATGGCCTAGAGCTACATCTCCTATAGATATCAAAATTTTCTTGGGTCTAGCGAGTTATTACAGAAGGTTTGTGGAAGGATTTTCATCAATAGCCTCTCCATTTACTAAGTTGACACACAAAAAGGTTTAGTTTAAGGGGTCAGATGATTGTGAGAAAAGCTTCGCAGAACTGAAAACTAGGTTGACTAAAACTCCTATTTTGACTCTACCTGAGGGTTCAGACGGTTATCTTATCTATTGTTATTCATCCAGATTCGACCTAGATTGTGTGTTGATACAGCGATGTAAGGTTATAGCTTATGCTTCTAGAAAGCTTAAGGTGCATGGGAAGAACTATCCAACTCATAACCTCAAGCTTGCAGCAGTGGTGTTTGCACTTAAGATTTTGAGACACTACTTGTATGGTGTTCATGTAGATGTGTTAACAGACCATAACAACCTTCAGTACCTGTTCACCTAAAAAGAGTTGAATCTTCGCTAGAGGAGATAGCTTGAGCTCCTCATGGATTACGATATGAGTATGGATTACCATCCTGGTAAGGCCAATGTAGTAGAAGATGCTTTTAGTAGACTATTTATGGGTAGTGTAGCACATGTTGAGGAAGAAAGAAAGGAACTAGAAAAAGATGTTCAGAGGCTTGCTTGTTTGGGAGTTCGCCTTATGAGCATATCAGATGGTGGTGTAATAGTTCAGAATGGGTCAGAATCTTCGTTGGTAGTGGAGGTTAAGGAAAAGCAAGACATTGATCCGATATTGCTTCAACTAAAGGGTGCAGTCCATCAGCAGATAGTTGAGGTTTTCTCCCAAGGGGGAGAAGGCGTGCTTCTCTATCAGGGTAGATTATGTGTTCCTAAGGTGGGTGAGTTGAGACAATAGATTCTTGCTAAAGCCCATAACTCCAAGTATTCTATTCATCTATGCGCCACTATAATGTACCGTGATCTGCGGGAAGTCTTTTGGCGGAATGGCATGAAGAGGGATATTGCAGTTTTTGTGGTTAAATGCCCCAATTGTTAGCAAGTGAAGGTAGAAAATCAAAAACCGGGAGGTATGATTCAAGAGATGAACATTCCTACTTGGAAGTGGGAAGTGATCAAGACGGACTTCATTACAGGTTTACCTCGTACTCACAGAAAGCATGACTCCATTTGAGTGATAGTTGATAGAGCTACTATGTCTGTGCATTTTTTGGATTTTAAGACTACGAACTCCGCGGAAGACTACACCAAGATTTAAATTAATGAGATAGTCAGGTTGCATGGAATTCTTTTGTCTATCATCTCAGATAGAGGTCCTCAATTTGCCTCTCATTGCTGAAAGTCCTTTCAAAAAACTCTTGGTACTTAGGTTAATCTTAGCACAACATTTCATCCACAGTGGGATGGTGAGGCAGAGTGTACCATCCATACGTTAAAGGACATGTTGAGAGCTTGTGTGATCGTATTCAATGGTAGTTGGGATGATCACCCTCCTCTTATAGAGTTCGCCTACAATAAAAGCTACCATTCCAATATTCAGATGGCCCCTTATGAGGCATTGTATGGGTGTAGATGTAGATCTCCAGTCGGTTGGTTTGAAGTAGGTGAAGCAGCCTTAATACGGCCAGATTCGGTTCATGATGCTATAAAGAAAGTTCATCTCATTAGAGATAGACTTAAGACAGCCAGAGTCGCCAGAAGTCCTATGTAGATGTAAGGAGAAGGGACTTGGAGTTCCAAGTTGATAATTGGGTTTTCCTGAAAGTGTCACCTATGAAATGGGTGATGAGATTTGGCAAGAACGGGAAGCTCAGTCCTAGATATGTAGGCCCTTACAAGATCTTGAAAAGAATTGGCAAGGTCGCTTATGAGTTAGAGTTGCCAGTAAAATTAGCAGCAGTGTATCCGGTTTTTCACATTTCACTTTTGAAGAAGTGTGTGGGTGATCCAGCATCTATAGTTCAATTAGAAAGTGTGGCTATGAAACATAGTCTCACTTATGAAGAGGTGCCAGTTGAGATTATTTATCGTGAGGTTTGATGGTTGAGAAACAATGAAGTCGCTTCAGTGAAGGTTTTGTGGAGGAGTCACTCAGTAGTGGGAGCTACTTGGGAAGCAGAAGCAACAATGAAGGCCAAGTATCATCATTTCTTTCCTTCCGATTCCACTCCACCTCGGTAATAGTTCCTCTTTAATTTTTCAGTCATTCATGCGTAGTTTCAGTCTTAGTATCATGTTCTTTCAGTTTGTACTTGCATTTTTAGCGTATTTGCATGTTTTTGGAACTTAGTTTAGTCAGAAATAAGTTTCTTGTAATTATTGGTAGGGTTTGCAGTTCTCTCCCTCCCTATCCAGCTAGTTTAGACTTCATTCGAGGACAAATGTTCCCAAGGGGGAGATATTGTAACACCTCGGAAACCAAGACTTAGAAAACTGCAGCAGAAATCACTTGAACCAGTGAACCACGGCAAGGCTCACGGACTGTGACAGGGTCCACGGTCCATTGACCTGCCCGTGGACTTCAGTACTTTCCAGTCGGGGTGGACCACAAATCCCTTCACGGGGTGTGGACCACCTCACGGACCATGCTAGTGTTTGTGGTTGCCAGGCAGAGACCACCTGGCCCAAACGTCAGACCACGAGACTCTTCACGGGTCCTGGTCCTGACGACACGTCGGGGTGGCACCAGTGAAAGCCACCCCTCGACCAGCAACTACTGGACCAGGACTAGGACAAGCTCCACGGTCCGTGGTCCGTTTGACTGACCGTTAGAGGGGTCATTGTCAGTTGTGTCAAACTTTTAAGTAGGGTCGTTTTGGTCTTTTCCCTTATGCGTTGGACTGCAAAACTACGTCGTTTAACCCCTAAACTATGTGGGTTTTCGTCAGTTTTAGCCTAGTAAACTAAGTAGAACCTAACCTAATGAATTATTCACCAAATATTCATCAATTTTAGAGCAAAGATTAGAGAAGAAGTCGAGCGGCCCTAGTTCAAGAACGCAACGAGTTTTCATCAGTTCCAACCCTGAAATCGAAAGATTTCTCAGTGAATTTCATCACCAGGTAAGTGGGATTTCACTAATGAGTTCCTTTCACCCATTTGGTCCCTAGATTTCAGTCGGAATCTTGATTCCCTTAATATTATCTAGACCTAGTGTTTCTAGAATTTCAGTAGATCATTATGAATTAGTTACTTTAATGTTTCTAATCAGATTACCATGACTTTACTATTGTTTTGCGTAGATTCCTTTATGAATTTAGAACCCTAGCTATGTAGTTCTTTTAGTTCATGAATTACATATGTTAGGTCAGATATTACTATTATACATGCCTCGGATTTTAAATGTTTCATTATCAGTAAATTAATGTCGCATTTTTCAGTTAGCATTTCAGTATTACAAAAATTCAGTCATAAATTGCTAATTACATAGTCAATTGGGAGTAGCTTAATACTGAGTCAACTAGGGTCAGTCACCCTCAAGGGTCAGCACTATGTGCCCCTGTAGGTTGATTATTCCCCTCTATGGGCATTACATTTTAGTGATCACGTTAGTCATGCCTCTATACCTCTGGAAGGTATATTGGGTCCTCTCGATGGGGTGTATACATCGGAATCCACATTTAGCTCATGAGGTTTTATGTCGGTTATTTGTAGGTCTCTTACAATTAGCTTCTATTGGATTGAACATGTTATTAGTTACAGTCAGATCTCAGTCTCGACATGTTATAAACCTTTACATTTCATTCGGTTAGTCCATGTTAAGTATTTTCAGTTTAGTATCATGCTTATCCCGTATAATTGTTTAGTTATATGCTTTGGTTCAGTTATGTTTATTGTTCAAACTTACTCTATCCTGCATGCTCGATACCTTTCAAGTAGTGACGCAGACTCTGCGCTACATCTTCTCTTGATGTAGGTTCACATTTTCAGCTTTCAGATCACGCATAGATCAGTTCTCGATTGATCTTCTGTTCATCAACATCAGTGGTGAGTCCTCATTCTTCGAGGACAATTGACATGATTATCTTTCTTTGCTTTTTAGACTTTAGTTTTAAATATCTTCTAAACTTAGCTGGGGCATGTTCTAGCTTTTCTAGTGTGTAGAGGATTTATTTCAGACATAGCTAGTTTTCGCTTTAGTATTTGAGTTTGACCTTTCAGTTGTTGTTAAACTCTTAGTTTTCATATATTCAGATAGTTTATGGGTATTCCCCATCATTTCAGTTTACATGATGATTTAACTTCCGCATAGTATTTCTTTACTTTAGTTTACTTTAGTATGCTTATGATATGTCAACAGGGTTAGCTTGGGGTCACTCATGATCCTAGTGCCATGTCCGCGTCCTGGGGTAGCTTCGGCGCATGACAGTTCCATACTGCCAGCCCTGGGGGGAAGCCAACTTGGGGATGGATTCAAACCTTCGGCGAATCGCCGAACGGATCGGCGATACAAAATTTGATCGCTAAAAGTTACATGGTCTAAAGGATGAAGAGTCAAGGAAAACCAGCGATGGAGAGCAGTAATTGGTTTATCACTAACTGGGTCGGCGATGCTCGACTAACTTTGCCGAATGACCCCAAAGGCAAAATTCTCAAGGCCTATAAACTATTTTTTTATAAAGAGGAAAGAGTATTCTGAAGTATTATTAGAAATATCTGAGTGATCCTTCATTGTGGAACTTTGAGCTTTCGTGTGAATCATTGCTTTTTTTCTGTTTGAAGGAGTTTTCTAGTAGATTTTCAAGTGGGTTCGATTTGTAATTGAGTTTTAAATTATGAATTGTACTTGCAAATTCAGTTCAAGATTAGTATTCTATGCTTGCTCGAGAGAGAGGTTTTAGAATTAAGGTTACCAATTGATGATTGTAGTGATTGGGTTGTTATGTATTCAACTCGAGAGAGTGAATCTTAACTCAATCGTACCTATCTAGCTTTAGAAAGTAGATAAATTGAGGTTTTGGGTTGTTCATAGTATGATGCTTGTTGAGGTTCGAGAGAACTCACTTGATTCATGATAGTTGATCGAGAGATGGCTATTACATCTAAAGCCTAGCCTACCCACTAAGATTCAACTAACTTTCATAATTAATAATCCCCCGTATAGCGAAATTGACAATTAATCGATCACATCCCCAAGTATCCCTATCTACTTAATTATTCCGTGTTTTTCTTAGTTGTTAATTGACAAACCTTATCCCCCCATTTGACACTTGTTGTCACCCCCTCTAATTTAATTCATTGTTTTCGATAATTTCAATTCCTACAATCGATTAGAACATGTCTTTCACTTCGTAATTGAATTCTCTATCGTATCACTCCGTGTGGGATCGACTCCAATTCTTTGTTGGGTTTGTACTAGATTGCAATCGCCTACATTTATTATTGGATCAATTGTAGTTGAGCGTTATCAGTTTTTTTCAGTATATAGAAATAAACATAAAATATACAGAAATACACAGACAGAACTTCAAATAAGATTCAGTAACTTCTGAGTTTATAAATAAAATATCTTCCTTCAAATTGGTATCAGACCAGAAGATTAAAGTGTTTACGTTGTTAGCGGGTGGCTATGACCTATATATGCTACTTGTCTGGCCAATGATCATGTTGACAAAGTTTGGACAAATAATATATGGATTAAAAAAACAAGCTACGAGGAAAGAATTAAAAAAATATTGCAGATTTAAAGAAGTGAAACCAAGCACAAGACGAAGAAACTCTTCTCTAAATTAAAAGTGTGAGAGAGAGAGAGTGCTCCAACACCAAAAACAAAAAAAAAAATACAAAAATAAAAGGAGTTAACGAGAAGGGCATCAACGAGAGTTTGAGAGAGAGTGCTCCAACAATAAAAACAAAAAAAAACACAAATATAAAAGGAGTTAATGGGAAGGGAAAAAATGAGAGTTGGAGAGAGAGTGCTCCAACACAAAAAAAAATGTCGTAGGTGGGAATGGCACAAACCTTGGAAGTTGGAGAGAAGTGCTCCAATAAAACCAAGAGAAAAAATATCGTGAGTAGGAGAAAAAGTGCTCCAACGCTTGAAAGTTGGAGAGAAGTGTTTCAACACAACTAAGAAAAAAAATATCGTGAGTTGGAGAGAAAGTGCTCCAACACATGAAAGTTGGAGAGAATGTTCTTCAACACAACAAAGAAAAAAAAAGTGATAATTGAAGAGAAGTACTATAACAATTTAAAGATTGAAGAGAAGTACTCCAACCGTTGAAGATTGAATAGAACTACTGCAATACAAGAACAATCACAAGAAGAAAAAGGCAAGAGTTTACAACTTTGAATTATGGGAGAATGTTAGAAATAATAATTCAAAGTTGTAGTAGGAATCCTAAGTTGATTAGGATTTGTTATTTATGGTATTTACTTATTTCTGTTTAATTAGGATTTGTTAGTTAGAGTGGTTCCTAGTCCTAGTTTAATTTGGTTTTTACTTTTATAAATAGGGATGTTACTAGTTATTTTCAATATATAGAAATAAATAGAAAATATACAAAAATACAAAGATAGAACTTAAAGTAACATTCAAAAACTTTTGAGTTTATAAATAATATATTTTACTTAAATTTTGGGGTAACATACATCAAAATATTAACTAACACTTCAATCAAATTTGCATCTTCAAAGTACTCATAATATCCATCAATTAAATTTAGTAAATAGATAAGTATAATTTGAAAATAAAAAAATATGGACATGCAAAGTCATTCACTCTTAGAGAATTTCCCTCAAGAACAGAAACACGTCTTTATATGTGCAACGTTGACGTTGTCGATGAAGAAATGAGAGATCCCAATTGGAAATTTCTAGCCTAGTCCAAATTTGGACGAAATCTAAGTTAGGTATGGTCTAGGGATATATGGTAATGAATGGGGGATCTAATTATGAATTTGATCACATGAGTGGATAGCTAAGACGTTAAAGACCCTGTATGACTTTATGGAATCAAATTCGGGTGAGTAGAACTCCTGAAACTGATATTGGCCTGAAAGGGTAGTTTTTGAATGTCAAGGGTGGAATGTGTGTTGTAAAATGGGAGCTTGGAACTCAAAATCCAAGCTTCTGTCTCCGTGCAAGCCACCAGGGCGGGGCCGCTGTCGGGGGTTTGGGTCCGTCGTAGCGTGCCAGTCGCGACTTAAGTAGGGAAAATCCTAATTTTGTTATTTTTCTGCAAACTTCGTTCGTAAGTGTTAGGAGGCAACCCAGAATGAGTTCTTGATAGTTTTCTACAACTTTTGGTGCAAACGGTAAGGATTTTACTCCCCTAATCCATTTTTCGATCCTTAGAACTTAGATTCTTGGGTAATTATCAGTTGGGGGGAGGGTTTTGACCTGAAGTTAATGGTGGGAAAAACAGTAGCTTCACATTAGTATCATGGGTTTGGTCTTGGGTTATTGGGTTTGTTATAATTCGGGTAAATTAGACCTTAAATATCAATCCTTACATTGTATTAAACGTTTGTAGACCTAGAAAAAATGAAAAGAATCCGAAAAGGGAAGGATATGTTTCTTAGGAGGATTCAAGCTTGATTTCGAAGTAGGTGATGGTTTGATTTCCTATTTGTGTGGTACATGTCGGATAATTTCTTTGTTGCGTGCATGCATACATGTATGTGAATAGGGACATGTGAATCGAAATTAATGGAGATCAGTATATGTATATGAATAATTACATGCCATGAAACCGTTGCTTGATTTTATGACTATGAGCATTGTTGATTATGGGTGTCATTGTAATTATGGTTGTGATGAATGGATCAGGTGTCACGTTCCGACACATATATTGGATCGGGTGTGACGTTCTGACAAATGTATATTGGATCGGGTGTCAAGTTCGGATACACTAACTGTTTGGGTATGGGTTCCATGAGAACTATTGTGATTGTTATGCCTATGTCTACTTGGCATTGATACTGGAATATTTTATGTTGCTCTGAAATGATAACTGAATTGTATTATGTATACGTGCTTACTATGTTGTGATTGGTAGTTGTAATTTGTGCTTATGGGAGTAGCCGCGTGAGCCTACCAGTATACTGTGGTTGTTTACTGTGCTGCACTTTCTCATTCTTTTCTGAGTACATGACATCTTCAGGCGACTACTGACATACCACATTTAGGAGATCACTGATCGAGACCGAATTCAAAGGTGAGCTAGTTCTTCCAGGCTGCCATGGATGAAATGTGTTTATTCCATTCTCTTCGGACTTAGACTAGTTTTTTAGATATTTGTTATGTTTTAGCTTTCGGGGTTGTACCCTTTTTTCCTTAGAGTTGTTGATCGTTAGAGTTTTGGTACGTTGACTTTCAGATTCTAGGATTTGTTTTCCGCAAATCTTTTAGTAGTTGTTTTATTAAACTTTTAGAGTTTATGGGAGCTCCAATTTTGTTTAGACATTTAAACCTGCATCCATATGATTAAATGTTCTAGTACAAGTTATGTTGTGTGGTTGGGTTGGTATCAGAGCTATGGATAATAAAAAACATAGTAACAAACATAGTAGTAGAAAGTTAAGAAAAATAAGAGGAAAATTAAACAAATTATATCCGTAATATAAAGAACTCAATATCACAAAAACTGATAACGATAAATTAGATCAATTAATAGATGATATATCTAATATAGAATATAAATATATTCAATATTTAAAGATACAATGAATAGCGAGAATGACGAATTTAAAGAAAAACTTACTGACATAATTATAGCGAAAAGACAAGAATTAGAACATACGCAAAATAGACTTAATAATAACATATTCGCAGAAATTTGTAAAAATCTATAATAGGACAGACAAAAACTATTTTATATCTAGAAATACAAATAGAAAGTTTAGAATATAAACTTCAACACAATCTATAAATGAATAAGGAAGAATACGCAATAGATGAAAAAACATATGAAAACTATGACGGATTAAAAATAAAGATAATATTTTCTAATCTAGGAAGAAGATTAGGGTGACAATCTAAGTTTTAATGTTAGAAAAAGAAACGGTAAAACTAGAAGATAGTTTAACTGCTATGATAAGAATAACAAAAGAAAATGAAGAAATAGATAGAAAAACAGAAATCGAAAAAATAAAACAACAAGCAAAAAAAGAAGTACAACAATTAGAAGAAGTAAAAAATAATAAATAATAGAACTAGAAAAAGAGCTTGCAATATTAAAAGAAATGTATGAAATTAAACAAAAAGAAAAAGAACAAAAAACAAAATTAACAAATGAGATAATTAAATTTAAAGAAAAATTGCAATTCGAGGTTGAATTAGAAGAAAATAACCAAGATAATTTACCCGAAATAAGAATTGATGAAATAAACGACGATGAACTAGAACAACATTCGGAAACAAGCGAAACATATCCGGAACTTTTAGCAAATATAGATAATACAAAGAATTTAGAAATAAATACAGGAGACGTAGACATGGATGAAAAACCTAGCACATCAGGAGTAAAAAACCCAAAAAATTTAAATCCAAAATATTATAATGAAAACTATGAACAATATGTTAGAGAAGAAACTACATGGGATAAAAGATTAAATAAAAAATGGAGGCCTAAACCAATAACTGGACAACATGATTTTTTAGTATTTAGACTGTGTAGCAGATATAAATAAAACAATCCAATTATGGATAGGATATATATCAAAACAATTAATAGATAACAAAATAGTAATGACAGAGACACCAGGATATATAGAAAGAACGCTTATAGGAACAGTAAATTATGGCTACAAATTTTATCAGATGAAAGTTTAAAAACTCTAAGAAGTAATAAAAAATCTAATGGCGAATTAGCTACTACAACTATGAAAATATTATATCAATACGAAGTAGCCATAAGAAATGAATATAGTAGTATGACAACAGAGGTAGAAGAACAAAATAAAGAAAAAATACATAAATCGGAATCTAATGACAAAATTAGCAATATGTAATATGTGTTACATAGATGAATATACATGTGCATTTAGAGAATACTATTATAAAGGAACATATAGCACAGAAGAAAGTAAAGAAATAAGAAAATTATATTTTACAAAATTACCAGAACCTTTTAATTCAAAAAGTAATAAAAAGTTAGGAATGAAGCAGAATTAACAAATACCTTAGGAGCTAGAATAAAATTACTTGCAACGATGGTTTATAGAACTATGTGAAAAACATAAAGAAGAAATAAAACTGGAAAAAATATTAGTAAAAAACTTGGCATGTTGCAAAAATAAAACAACACCTCAATTTGGTTGTACGGATATAGAACTCTATAATGTTTAGCATTGTCACTGTCTCATTGCATTGAAAAGGTACTTGACTAGTTAAAATATTTTGATTTCAATATTGTTAAGACTCCAATAAATTTGAGCTTTTCATTTCAAAAGAGTGAAGGCGAAAGTGACTCACAATTGGATTGTGCTAGAGTACTAGGAAGTGTGATGTATATCACGAAGTGTGCACGATACGATATATCATGTTCTATTAATGAACTTAGTCGGTTCACAAGTGATCCCTATCAAACTCATTGGATGACAATGAAAGGAGTTTTGGGGTATTAAAAACATGCTCAAAACATTGTCATTATAACAATATTCTTCAGTATTGAAAGGATATAGTGATGCAAATTGGATCACCGGGATCAAATGAAGTAAAATTCACGAGTAGATATGTATTTACTCTTGGTGGAGGAGCAGTCTCTTTGAAATCTTCCAAAAAGACATGTATGGCTAGTTCTACAATGATCAATCAGCTAGGTGCTCTAGATAAGGCCGGTGAATAAGTTTAAAGACAACAAAATTTCTTGATAGATACTCTTTTTTGGCCCAAACCTTTGGCATCAGAATGCATACACTTGATAGTCCAGATGCAATAGGCAGGGCATAGAGCATGATATATAATAGAAAGCCTCGTCATATAAGACATAGACATAATGTCGTTAGAAATCTACTCTCTAGTGGAATTATCACAATTGATAGTGTAAAGGTAAAGGATAATGTGTTGAATTCACTAACAAAAAGGTCTAACTATAGAGAAAGTTGAAAGATCATCTAATGGAATTAGTTTACGACATAGGACAAGTCATCATGGCGGTAACTTAACCTAGAAGACTGGAGATCCCAAGAGCTAGATTCAAGGATAAAAATAAGGTTGTGACTGACGGTTTGACATTGTTAACTAACTCAAACCATTCTCATGATGAAGACAATGATCAGGAACAAGGATACAGTATTGAAGCTTGTTAATGAGTTTATAAATCTTAAAAGTTTTAAATGATTTACTAAGTCTGCCAGATTTGACCAAATAGTGTATCTATGGGATAACATGGTCAGAAATCACCTATGTGAGTGTGAAGTGTAAGCCGCTTCAAAGAGATGATTGTCAAAAGCCTATCTCTTTACACGCTCATGAAGAAATGAGGTGTTCATGGATGAAACGAACACAACCGTAAGAACCATAAACGGTAAAGGGTTAATTGTGTGACATATGGTTGTCTAGGTATAAACAGAGGATTGATGGTTCAAAGATATCAAATATATCGATTGACCGAGTATATACAACATATGTTCACTACGAAAATTTCAATGGGAAACATACTTATCTAGATTCAATTAATTCTTTCTTGTAAAGTACACACACTTGTCTGTTTCATTGTCTTGGAGTCATTCCCCATTCATGCGGGGGATTGTTGGGTTTTAAAAGCTGTGAATGAAAAATGAAGAGTTGCAGCATTTATGCAGAGTTGTGAATTTTATGAAAAAATTAAACTTTTATGAAGAGTGGTAACTATTATGAAAAGTTGTGACCTTACTGAAAGATTGTGACCTTTTTGGTGAGGTACAATAAGAACCTTTTCACACTACTTTTTGTTTTCTATAAATTGAGGACTTTCCTCTCATTTTAAGAAAACCAAATTTCAGGGCTTCTTCTACTACTACTAAATCTAGTATTCTAAGTGTACTTTACTTCCGGTGAGTGGTTTGCTGACACCTATTTTAGGGACCGATACACCGGTGATTAAGATTGTTCTATCCTCAGAGGATATATTCCATTAACCCCAGGTACTTGAGGGGAATAATTTCCTTAAAAGGACACTCAACATTCAGTGGTCACGATGTTCTTCTTGAAGAAAAATATTTTATATATTGTTTCTAATCTGTTTCTGATTCTATTTTCTCTTATAGTTTTAATTTTCTAGTTTTCAAAATGCACTTTAAACTTTGTTGTTTCTCATAAAGTTAGTCAGAGTTTTGTTCTAAGTATCTTAGGGATACAAGATGAACAACAAACACATTACCGAGAATATGATACATCATACCAAAATTACGTACCTTGAGGTTGATATTCACTTTATTCGTAACCAGGTCCGCAGTGGACTGGTCCAACTGAGGGTCATACACTCTACTGACCAACTTGTAGATCCTCTAAAGAAAACTCTTGTCCAAACCCACTTTCCTGCAAATGCTTCCCAAATTACACGTAATAGCGCATTAGTATTACTATTTTACTTGTGTTGTAACATTGTTTTACTGCACGTAATTCTATTAATATTAGGTTTGTTCAATTTATACAAGCGGTAATTTGTATTAGTTGTTATTATTTTTTAGTACGTTTTAGGAGCTAGTTTAGGCTAATTTTGTTTATTTATTTGTATAAAAACTCTACAAGAGTCTCATCAAAGTAATATACTTCTTCAATTTTATTTGTCTTTACAACTCAAATATAAAAGTTGTTCTAAAACTTAAAAAAAAATTCCCACTCAAATAAAAATCCATCATTTTACTTGACATCACCCAACCTTTTATTTTTAATAGATGAACGGTTAAAAGGCTCTTTGCTGAAATATACATATAGATATATCAATCTTTGAATATCTAGTTAAACAACTATATATATAATATATGCATTACCCTCTATCAATTTAGATTTAATGGAGGTTAGAGACATACCAATTCTATTCCCTGCGAATAATCCAACCCATGTGGACTCCATTAGCGTTGTCATCATTAGCATTTGCTTTTGTCATCTCCGTAGTTTTGCGGCCATTTAAATCCTACACCTCCCTAGTAGAATTTTTTTCTTGAACTTGGGAGCTCTCTAGATATCGACAAGTATTTATCAGATTCTTTCTAGGCTTCCACGTCCCCAGCCGATTCCTTCAACCATAGATAAATTATGTCATGCACGCTAGCATCACCTACGCCCAAGATGAGAGGATTAAGATATGTGAAGTTAGATTTATCATTATACTGACACTATATTGTGACTGTGAAGAAAACAACAGCATAATGCACAACTAAGAAATGTTCTACCTTTGATATGTGATCGGAGAAAGGCGGAGGTATTTGCATTATAGTTATATAAATTATGAAAGGAAGGCACCAAAAAAAAGTATTGATTTGTAACTATAAAAAAGTAACTTAAACCTAAGCTCCTCAAAAATACCGTCAAGTGTGTATAATTCCTTCCAAAGTCAAGCATTTTTTAATGATCCAATACTGGCGCAATAACTGTTTTGGAGGTTTTGAATAACCTATATAGATATAAACAATGAAGATAAAATAATAACAATCCGGACCATAATTTCTGATATTTTACATGGTAGATCAATAGCCGATTACTATTTTATGAGAGTACAAGAAGCCACAATCTGTATAAAACACATAGATGTGAAAGGCAACACTAGATCTAATCACTCCAAGAAACACATAAGAATTAAACTACATCACAATAGTTCTTCACAACTAGTTTGTGATTTCATAGCAAACTAAAGTCAATCAATTAAACAGTTCTTCAAAAAACCTACAACTAGTCAAGTAGATGCACTTTACACAAAAAAGTATTTGAGAAACTCTAGCAAGTAAACTTAACCTTTAACTCCTTTATTTAATTGTGCAACATCATGAATTCATCTTAATCTGATACTTAACCACCTCCCTCCCAAAAAAGCTCAACTCAATTGCAAAAAGTTACCGAACTTATTGAAGTTTAGAATATTCGATCATGCAATTAGCTTATCATATTTCAAACAGTGGACAAAAGCTCCTAAAAAATGAAAAAAATAGCCCAAACCGCCCACACTGCTACCCCTCCGTCCCCACCCCTACTAATGAATGATATCTCTGTGCAGCTAGTTCAGTGTAGCAACATCTAAACAATACAACAATGCTCCAACTTTGCTAAGAGAGACAACAATACACACAAATAGGTAAGTAGCAAGAAATTAAGCAATTGCATCCTCAGTACTAGGACCACAACGGAGCACCTCTAAACCCTATTCAAAAGGTCCTACACTTAATTTATGAAGAATCAACTAAATTAATCGATCTTCGAACTCATGACTGCACCTACCAAACATCCATGTTTTACCAGAAACATATGGTTTATATGAGGTTTGAAAGTCTATAAATATTAGTCACACAGGACTAATCAAACTTTAACAAATGTAAAATCCTTTCGATCAAAATCAGATAGCTAAAGGCATTAGAAATTTAGTTTGAGCTACCTTGAATTGTATAGTTACATTCTTTTATTATTTCACACTGATATGTAGACAAAATTCTATTAGCCCCAACCCTCAACTTAATTTTTTTGCTGAAATCAATAAAGGGATATCAATCACTTTTAATAAAAAAAACACAATATCTCAACATATCTTTCAATGTTTGGATAGTCCGCTCTGTTTTCCTATTAGTTTGGGGGTCGTAGTAAGCTTAACACGAGTACCAAGGCCCTTTTGGAAAGATTTAGATTCATGGACCCAATTTAATTCAGTGGGATCCTTCATTCACATTTTTTTCCACCAAGAACGTTTTCTAAAACTCTTCCTAACCTAAGAAGTGAATTGAGTAACCGGATCAGAGATAAAGGATAAGGGCATTCCCTGCAACCTATCATTTTCCCTCAAATACAACTTAGCATAGTCCTTTGCCGAATAAGATAACGGCAGGAATGAATCATGTTTCCAGTGGGGCGAGGTAAACCGACAACAAAGTTCATCTTCAAATCTTCCCACTTCCAAGTTGCAATGCTAATATCTTGGGATAAGCCTCCCAACTTTTGATGATCAACTTTCACTTGTTGACAATTAGGACACTTAGTCACTAATTCTGCAATATCCTTTTTCATCCCATTCAACCAATAGACCTCCCGCAAGTCATGGTATATCTTGCTGGCTCCCAGGTGAACGAAATATGGAGAACTATGGGTTATGGTAATATATGCTCCGTCAAATCATCCACATTAGGAACTCACAAATGACTTTGATACCGAATCACACCATCTCCTCCTTTGGAGAAAGCCTCAATGGACATCTTAAGAATTGCTTCCTTCAATTCAACTAAAATCGGATCAAGACCTTTCTTGGCTTTCATAGCTGACACAAAACATGATTCTAAACCATTATGAACCATAACACAAGTTTTAGTGGAATTAACCAATTGAACACCCAATTGGGCCAATCTATGAACATCTCGGACCAACTCCTTTTTATCATCCTCAATATGAGTAACACTACCCATTGATAATCGACTAAGAGCATCTACCACCACATTCACCTTGCTGAGGTAATAGAGAACACTCATGTCATAATCCTTTAGTAATTCAAACAACCTCATTTTTCCAATATCTAGATCGTTTTTCTTGAATACATATTGTAAGGTTTTGTGGTTGGTAAATACATCCACATGAACACCATATAAGTAATCCCTCATGATCTTTAAGGCAAAACCAACTGCCGCTAGTTCCGAATCATGGGTAGGATAGTTCTTTTCATGAATCATAAGTTGTTGTGAAGCATAAGCAATAACCTTCTTATTTTTACATAATAACACACCCTAGTCCAACCTTGAAGCATTACAACAAACCACAAACACATTGGATCCTTTCGGTAAAGTCAACACCAGAGCGGAGGTAAGTCCATTGTTCAATTCTTTAAAACTCTTCTCACACGCTTCAGACCTTACTAACTTAACCATCTTTTGGGTCAGTGTCGTCAATAAAGAGAGGCAATCAAAGAAAACCATTCAACAAACCTTCTATAGTAACCAGCCAAACCTAAGAAACTTCAAATATCCGAATGGGACAGAGGTCTAGGACAACTCTTGATTAAATAAAATTTCTTAGGACCTACCTCAATACCCTTACCTGAAATAATATAACAAAGAAAATCCATGTATCTTAACCGAATCTCACATTTACTAAACTTTTGCAAAGAGTTGTTCCTCTTTGAGGACTTGCAACATAATCTTCAAATAAGTGGCATGCTCATTTTTGCTCCTTAGGTAAATCAATATGTCATCGATAAACACAATGACAAACATATCAAGGTATTCTCTAAAAACCCAATTCATCATATCCATATATGTAGCCTGAGAAGTATTTAAGCCAAACAACATTAACAACAACTCATAATGACCATACTGAGTTTGAAAAGTCATCTTCAGAATGTCATCTTCCTTCACCCTCAATTGGTGATAACCTGATCGGAGGTTGATCTTAAAAAAGTACCCTTGTAGTTGGTTAAACAAATCATCTCTCCTTGGAAGATGATATTTATTAATTGTAACCTTTTCCAACTGCCGGTAGTCAATACACATACGAAGTGAACTATCTTTCTTTCGAACAAACAAATCTCGAGCATCCTATGGAGAGATACTTGGGCGGATGAAACCCTTATCCATCAAATCATTCAATTTCCCTTTTAACTCTTTAAGTTCTAATGGAGCCAGATGGTAAAGAGGGATAGAAATAAGTTATGTATTTGGGAGGAGGTCATTACCGAGTCTATTCCCAATTGGGAGGAACATTGGGTAAATCATTGAGAAACACTTCCAAAATCTCATTAACAACGAGTACCGACTAAAGAGTAGGGGTTTCAAAATATGTATCCCTCACCCAAACAATATGATATATATAACCCTTAGAAATCATTTTTCTAGCTTTAAGACAAGAAACAAATTGACCCAAAGGCATAGAAATTCCCCCATTCCCCTCTAAGACGGGCTTATTAGGAAATTAGATAGTTACCACTAAGTTCGTACAATCGACATAACCATAACATGAAAAGACCCAATTGTCATGACCCAAAGTATACCCTAGCTGTAACATGGCGTATATGTCACGACCCATGGGTACACCTTAAATGTAACATGGAACATAGATCCCGAAAGAACTCAATGTAAGCTAAGTATATCAAGACATTGGATAATAAAAAAGTGCAGAAATTTAAAACATTTTTAATACAATTGAAGTCTTATAAAACAAATCGGAAGTCTTTAACACTTAGTCTCTAACCATCTAAGAAAACTCTGAATAACTGTTGGGACACAGGCCATAAAATAGTATAAAACATAAAAGAAAGACATAAAGAAAATGATAGATATATCCTTGATGCTATGAGGACTCACCAATCTTCAACTCCTTGCTCCTACTAAGAACCTAGCCACTAGAATGGAACTCAAGATCGCCGGACCCTACATTTGATAAGAATGTAGGCAAGAGTATGCGTTAGTATGAAATGTACTAAATATGATAACTAGCATAATACCATAACAACATAGCAACATAGGCATAGGCATAATATCCAACATAGACATAATATAAGCATTAGTCAATCATAAGGCATAATCCATAAAGATAGGAGATACAACATATTCATAAGCATAGCCATTACTTGGATCTTCATAACATAAGAGAACTATTTCTCCAGTAACCTCAAACAATACTTGTGCATGAGTAAGACCCCATAATCTCATTCATACTAAGTATCACTTGTAGGACATCATAATAATACTTACCATCTTTTGATCTCATCCTCAGCTTAGTTCTTATAGACAAGGGAATCTCTCACCTTTAGTCAAACATGTCAAGGAAGGCAACTATAGCACAACCCAAGATAACCATACATCATATAAGAGAACACTTCATAAGTGTCTTCAAGTCATACTTGTGCAATGCATGGATAAGACCCCATAATCTTACCCTAGCTAAGTACTCATTTAGGCCATCATGGATATTGATCATTTCTTTGATCTGATATTTAGCTCATCATTTGTGGACAAGGGGAATCACCTCTAGTCACAAATATAATGGAAGACCTATCAAGCTACAATCCATACAATTCATTGTTCATGACATAATACATATTAAGGAATCATAGGTATTCGCCTCAATGTTCATTTTAAAGAATCATAGGTAATTGACTCCATGTTTATAATAGCACCAGGTATTCGCCTCCACATCACTTAATAAAGATCATAGGTATTAGCCTCCATGTCAACTTTAATAAGATATAAGTATTATCTTCCATATTAGTTTATAGGCTAATGTGTATTCACCTCTTTACTTGTTATAGAAGTCATATATTAAGGGTAGTCACCACACATTTCTCATATCATGACATGGGAAATCACCTCATGTTTATCTATTTAGGAATAAGGTAATTCACCTCACATTTCTCTCATATAAATGTCTTTGAGGAATCACCACAAGCCTCATCACATTTCATAGTCCTTGGACTTAGATTCATTTTAGGTGAGCAAACCTTTCAACCTAGAATTATTCTATGTGAGAGAACCTTTCATATCATATCATATTCATGCATAAGTGTGTATATGAGAATATCCTTTCACAACATATTAACATATCATAAACATAGACACTTCACTCTAAAAGTGTTCATAAGGCATAAACTAAACTTTATAAAACATGCATAATACCATGTCTTCCCCTTTCAAGGATCAAAGCTCATATTGAATCAACACAACTAGAATGACTACATTAGACATGGATACCATCATAACTCAAGTGATTCTATCACCACATACATTCAACTATACTTAAGGTAGATTAGGTGTGTAAAGTCCTTCCATAACAGTTATATCTAAAGTCTACCATTATCCTATAAGCTTCACTCTTAGGTCCTTAACATACATACTTCATCATATTGTCTTTACTCTCAAAACCCTAGTAATCAACATTCATGACTAAAAGCCTTACTCTCAAAGCTTTACTTCTTATAATCATCATATGCACCTATATCACAAGGCATTCTAGTCACATGCTTCATTCTTAAGCAATTCTAGTCATATATCATCATAAAGGCTAAATCTCAAGCATTACTAATCATGATTCATCATGTATATTTTAATCTAATTCAATTGATGTCTACATGCTTCTACTCTCAAGTAATTACTACACATATCATCAACCCTAGAAGATTATCTCTAAATCCTCAATTTCCCTTCTTAAGGCATAAACCCACATTACTTCAATTTCATCAATTAGACGAGGGTTAGGCATATAAAACATGTAATTTCTTCATAAAAACGCGATTCACTACTAAATCAATCATAAATAAGAAATATACACTCAATTGGATTCATATTCAACTTAACCCACAATATTGGAAGGAACCCTAACTTGAATTGGGGATTTCATCTTCACCATTAGGGATTTTCTACCGGACTCTGTGGATGAAAGAATCCTTGGATGAATAAGATATCATACCTTGATTATAAGGCCTTACAAAGCTTGCGACAATGGACTCTTGACCTAGCTTGATTCTCTTCTTCTTCTACTTTCTAGAGAGAGAATTTCTTGAAGGGAATTTGGGTTCTTTTTGTTGTGTTTAGAATAATGATTTGGAATCACTAATTTAATGTATAGTCTTTGTATAGTTGTTCTAAACAAGGTAAAACTACGTCACTTAATAACTAATTAATTCCGGAGAGTTCCACTAAGCCAATATTTAACCACTTAAACAAGCACACTGCCTCACCCATGAGACCACGCCCACGGGCCGTGGGTGGTCCCACGGGCCGTAGGTGGTCCCACGAGCCGTGGGTGGTCCCACGAGCCGTGGGTGGTCCCACGGGGCGTGCTAGTTATCCGTGGGTGGTGGTCTGCAGCTTCTTATTTGGGACCCTGACCCATGTCCCCTCACCCAGGGGGCGTGGGTACATTTGTAGGTGTACAGTTTTGGGGCAGTCTTTTAGGGTCCTCCTGAACGACCCTTGGTTGGTCCTTAGGTAGTCGTACCTTAAGTTTCTACTCCGAAACCCTTCATTCTATGTATGTGAAGCCATATCAACAACTCTAACCCTCACGTCAATCTATAACACCCTCACGTAAAGCTCTAGTTTAGCCTACTAGTTTACTGGTGTTACAATATCTCCCCATTGCGAACATGAATAATGATTCTAAACACCTCTTGAATGAAGTGACTCTAAGACTAGCAGCCAATCATGCATGCAACACATTCAAATGCACACAACCAAGGAGCAAAACTTCAACTCCAAGCTAAACATATTCAATGCAATACAAGGGAGTAGGAACTACATCTAACAACCCAAAATGTATGAAATTCTACATTTACTCATATTCAAAGAGGAGCTACCATCTCCGAGCTAAAACATGCTCAACATACCCTTATGGAGCCTATATGCAATTTATTCTCAAAAATCATTCATTCAAGGAGGAATCTCTTAACTCTGAACTAAGGCATGTTCATTCATTCATATCATGAAGTCTGTATGCAACTTATACTCAATGCACTACAATATGAGGAAATCTATCCCAAACTCATTTTCTTCCAAAACACGAGTTTTCATGAAAATGCACCACATAAGGAAATCATGTAAACATCTAAAACACACATGACTCCAAAACATAATGAAACTAAGAGGAACTTATCACCTCAAGGTCTTCTAGGGGTCTCCAAGACGGGGACCAAACTTCCCAAACTCACTACACTTTTCTAGGTGAGAATTTCCCACAACCCCCAAACATGAACATTAAGAATGCTCAATGACCTTGCTATCTAAGCACACCATCTCCCCCTTGGGAGTAAGCCTAGGTGGACTTTCTAAGCACCATCACTTTCAATTCTAAGGTCGGATCAAGATATCACTTAGGATTTTATACCCATCATACATGATGATGTTAACCCATGGTGAACTACATTTGCACTCTTTATAGGAGTCTACAAATTCAACATCCCAAGGTATCTTCTAAATACCCTATTCATCACATCTTTAAATTTACTCAATACTCAAAATGGTCAAGTAGGGTCCTACCAACAATAACATAAAACAACAATGAAGCTCATTCATACTAAAGACAACCTCAAAGTCTAGCATCTCAAGTCACAAAAGACAAGCAATACCAGAATCTAATTAAAGCATACAACACATACCGGAATGAACATTCGGAGGACACTCTTGTTCTCCTTTAGCATGAAGAGCATAGGACCTAGTCTTCTTTGGAGAACCACCACCCAAACCAATAGGACCGGATGAAGGGTAGGGTTGGGACCTACGAGGAATATCCCCTTCATTTATAGCAACTTTAGGGTAATGCCTTATCTTGTGTCCCAACTCACCACAACCAAAGCAAACATTAGAACCCTCTAGGCATTCACCCGCATGCCTTCTATCACACTTACTACATCCGGGCAATAGAATCTCACTGCTATCATCTTGAGACTTAGGGTTAGACACCCTTTCTTCGTTGAACTTAGGAGTGTTTGAGGGCCCTTTCCCAGGGAATTTTTTTCTAAACCTAGGGCGACTTTGTCGATCGGATCTTGTGTTGGAGAAGTTTCCATCTCTGGTTCTATCCCTCTTTACTTCTCTATCCTTTTCCTAAAGCTTTAATTCATCAATTTGTTGGGCATGTACCATAAGACGTGAGATATCCATATCATGATGGAGCATTGCCATATGGAATTCCTTTCCTACTATGTCAGACATGACCGTCAAAAACCTACTCATCATATCCCTTGAATTTGCCACCATAGATGGAGAATACTTGAATAGTTGGGTAAATTTTAAGGCATACTCCTTAACACCCATGCTTCCTTTCCTAAGGTTAATGAACTCTTCCACCTTAGCTGCCCTAAACTCTCTGGGAAAGAACATATCAAGAAATTCTTGTTTGAACACTTCCCACTCTATTGGACCCGCTCCTATCGGCCTACTCTCTTTCCATTGATCATACCATACTTGAACAACATCTTTCAATTGGTAAGCGGCTAGCTCCGCTTTTTCTACCAAAGTCACCCCCATGATATCAAGTACCTTATAAACCTCATCTATAAACCTTTGTCGATCCTCTTCCACTTTAGAGCCATAAAATTTGGGAGGGTTCATTCTATCAAAATACCTAACTCTTTAAGCAACAGAATTGACATTAGGATTCACCAGAGCTACAACTTCTCTATTGGCTTGAGCCTTCACAACTTAAGCCAACATTTTGATAGTAAACCTAAACTCCGCATGGGTCACATTCTTAACTAAAGGATCAATTGGAGCTTGATGAGAGGCTTGGAGAGGAACTTCTTGCTCCCCATTGTCTTTCCCATTACTCCTAGCATTAGCCCTTGTAGTAGTGATATCCTTAAAATAATAGGGCACGAATTAGGAGAAAGGCCTAATAGAGCCAAACTCTATGGCATGACTTAGAGAATGAAGAAGTGAGATTTCCTAAATATCTAATAGCCTCTCATTCATAAATGTGGCACGCTTCACACTTATGAATAAGACTCTACTTGACGTGGTTTGTGATATCCTAGAAAATTTCTAAACCTTATGCTCTGATTACCATGTTTGTCACGACCCACAGGTACACCCTAGATGTAACATTGCACATAGAACCCTGAATGACTCAATGTAAGCCACTTAGCATATCAAAACATAAGATAATAGAAAAGTGAGGAAATTTAAAACATTTTTCAATACTATCGAAGTCTCATAAAATGAAGCAGAAGTCTTTAACACTTTGTCTCAAACAATCTAAGACAGCTCTGAATAACTCTTAGGACACAACCCATACAATAGTTTAAACATAAAAGAAACACATAAACAAACTGGTGGCTATATCCTCGACGCAATGAGGACTCACCAATCTTCAACTCCTTGGTCCTACTAAGAACCTAGCCACGAGAATGGAACTCAAGATCGCTGGACTCTACATTTGATAACAATGTAAGCAAGAGTATGCGTTAGTACAAAATGTACTGAATATGATAGCTCGCATAATACCATAAGAGCATAACAACATAGGCATAGGCTTATCTCCAACATAGACATAATATAAGCATTAGTCAATCACAAGGCATAATCCATAAACATAGGAGATACAACATATTCATAAGCATAGCCATTAATTGGATCTTCATAACATAAGAGAACTATTTCTCATGTAACCTCAAATTATACTTGTGCAATGCATGAATAAGATCCCATAATCTCACTCCTAGTAAGTATCACGTGTAGGCCATCATAATCATACATACCATCTTTTGATATCATCGTTAGCTTAGTTCTCATAGATAAGGAAATCTCTCACCTTTAGTCAAACATGTCAAGGAAGGCAACTATCGCACAATCCAAGATAAACATACATCATATAAGAGAACACTTCATAAGTAGCTTCAAGTCATACTTGTGCAATGCATGGATAAGACCCCATAATCTTACCCATGCTAAGTACTCCTTTAGGTCATCATGCATATTGGTCATTTCTTTGATCTGATTTTTAGCTCATCATTCATAGACAAGGGGAATCACCTCTAGTCACACATATCATGGAAGTCCTATCAAGCTACAATCCATACAATTCTTTGTTCATTACATAATACATATTAAGGAATCATTGGTATTCGCCTCTATGTTCATTTAAGCAAACATAGGTATTTGCCTCCACGTTCACAATAGGGTGTAATGTGGGTATTTGCCTCCACATCACTTTATAAGGATCATAGGTATTCGCCTCCATGTCCACTTTAATAAGATATAGGTATTTGCCTCCATATATTTTAAAGGTTAATAAGTATTCACCTCTTGCCTTATTATAGAAGTCATATATTAAGGGTAGTCACAACACACTTCTCATGTCATGACATGGGAAATAACCACATGTTTATATATTTAGGAATAAGGGAATTAACCTCACATTCCTCTCATACAAAGGTCTTTGGGGAATTACCACAAGGCTCATCACATTTCATAGTCCTTGCACTTTGATTCATTTTAGGTGAGCAAACCTTTCAACCTAGAATCATTCTATGTGAGAGAACCTTTTATATCATATCATATTCATGCATCGGTGTGTATATGAGAATATCCTTTCACAACATATTACGATATCATAAACATAGACACTTCACTCTAGAAGTGTTCATATGGCATAAACTAAACTTTATAAAACATGCATAATACCATGTCTTCCCCTTTCAAGGATCAAATCGCATATTGAATCAACGCATCTAGAATGATTTCATTAGATATGAATACCATCATAACTCAAGTTATTCTATTACGTCATACATTCAATCATACTTAAGGTAGATAAGGTGGGTAAAGTCATTTCACAAAAATTCTATCTAAAGTAAACCATAATCCTATAAGCTTCACTCTTAGGGCCTTAACATACATAATTCATCATATAGGATTTACCCTCAAAAACCCTAGTAATAAACATTCATGACTACAATTCTTACACTCAAAGCTTTACTTCTTACAATCATCCTAAACACCTAGATCACATGGCACTCTAGTAACATGCTTCATTCTTAAGCAATTCTAGTCATATATCATCATAAAGGCTAAATATCAAGCATTACTAATCATGATCCATCATGTATATTTTAATCTAATTCAATTGATGTCTACATACTTCTACTTTCAATCAATTACTACACATATCATTAACCTTAGAGGATTATCTCTAAATCCTCAATTTCCCTTCTTAAGGCATAAACCCACATTACTTCAATTTCATCAATTAGACTAGGGTTAGGCATATAAAACATGTAATTTATTCATAAAAACGTGATTCACTACTAAATCAATCATAAATAAGAAATATACACTCAATTGGATTCATATTCAACTTAACCCACAATATTGGAAGGAACCCTAACTTGAATTGGGGATTTCATCTTCACCATTAGGGATTTTCTACCGGACTCTATGGATGAAAGAATCCATCGATGAATAAGCTATCATACCTTGATTATATGGCCTTACAAAGCTTGCGACAATGGACTCTTGACCTAGCTTGATTCTCTTCTTCTACTTTCTAGAGAGAGAATATCTTGGAGGGAATTTGGGTTCTTTTTAATGGGTTTAGAATTATGATTTGGAATCACTAAATTAAGGGTCTAAAGTCTTTATGTAGTTGGTCTAAATTAGGGTAAAACGATGTCACTTAATAACTAATTAATTCCAGAAAGTTCCACTAAGACAACAGTTAACCGTGTAAACAAGCAGACTGCCTCACCCACGAGACCACGCCCACGGGCAATGGGTGGACCCACGGGTCGTGCTTCTCATCCATGGGTGGTGGTCTGCAGCTTCTCATTTGGGACCCTAACCTACGACCGCTCACCCACGGGGTATGAATCCTCCTACGGGGCATGGGTCCCTTTGTGGGTCTACTGTTTGGGGGCAGTCAACTAGGGTTATCCTCAAGGACCCTTGGTTGGTTCTTGGGGAGTCATACCTTGACGTTCTACCCTGAAACCCTTCACTCTAAGTATGGGAAGCCATATCTATGACTCTAACTCTCACGTCAAGCTCTAGAACCCTCACAGTAACCTCTAGTTTAGCCTACTAGTTTTTGGGTGTTATAGTATAAAACCCTTAGAGGCCCTACACAAGCCACTTAGCATACATTATACAAGAAAATAGAAAATAAAGAGGTTGTAAAATATATTTTTTAAAACATAATGGTTTATAAGATGTAACAGAAGTCTAACATAGTCTCCAAGTAATTTAGTACATCAAGAGTGATTGGGACGTAATGATAGCATCCAAGGAAGCTCTACTCCATTGAAATACAAGGATGAAGCTTTAGAAACCCCAAGGAGGCCCATAACAAGATCTCAAACGAAGGAGTTCAATGATAAGCTCAATGGGCTTCAATCGTTGATCCAAAGGTTTCTTATTGGGGAAGAAGAGCTCAAGCCCAAGGGAGAGGAATTGTCCAAATGCTACAATTATTTGGTGGCCCAAATTCAAGCCCAAGATGAGGAATTTTAAGGTCCAATTTCGTGCAAATAAGGTCAAGAAGAGTCCAAGAATCAGCCACAACAAGAGTTGCTTTCTGCCCAAGTTTTGAGAGAAGACTAGTCAAACTTTCCAAGATTGTCAAGATTCTTTTCCTAGTTGGGATTTACCTTATTTATTTATTTATATATAGGTTATTAATATTTTCCTTAGTCTATTTATGGTCTCCTAAGTACCATTTAATGCTTTCCTAGAAGTACTAAATTTGTTCCTAGTTAGGTTACTTTATTTCCTTTCTAGAGTAGGATTCCTTGTAGTTGTCTTTCTAGGGTTCCTTGGACGTTTTTTCCCTTCTCCTATATATAGGAGTCCTTTTCATTCATTAAAGAACAATTTAGATTGATATTAATAATATTTGAGAGAGTTCTTTGAACCTTTGTGACTTGTTCTTTGAGAATTTATCTTTAAACCTTTACTAGTTTCATAGTTTAAGGTATAAAGTAACTTCTTCTTGTGATATCTTTGGTTTCTTTTTGGTATTCTTTAGAAGGTGATTAGCTTCTACACACTAATTATTGTCTTTAGTTACTCATAAAGCGGTCAAGATCCGAATCTATCGTTTTGATTCGTTTTCTCAAGTAAAGGCGTTAGATTTCTACCATAAATCTATACGTTGTTACTTGGATCTTTTCAAGACCTTAGAACATCTAATCCTTGGAAATTCGTGGATCTTTCCTTCGAATCTCCCATATCTTTAGTTAGTTTTGTTGTTTCTTTTCTTGTGCTTCCGCATTCTAATATTCAATTCTCTATTTGTGATCTCCTTTAACCTTACTATTATCAAGTGGTATCAGAGCGGTTCTATCAAGATTCCGTTCTTGATAAATCTTGGGATTTCTTCTTATTTAGAGCAAAAAAAAAATTACTGTAGCGTGAACAGTAGAAAAAAAGAAGTTATAACTTGCTCTCTAAGAAATCTGATTACTTGTCCTCCAAGAAATTTAATTACATGATACCCAAGAAAGTTTATTACTTGCTATTCAAGAAATCTTATTACTTGCTCTCCAAGTAAACTTATTACTTGCTCTCCAAGTTTTGCATTAATTTGTTT
>NW_006239037.1:0-658 GCF_000226075.1 Solanum tuberosum
TGACTTTAATTTGATCTTAATTATATTTCTTCCAAATATTGTGGAGAATGGAGTAAATAGTTGGAGAGGGAATTAATCATAATAATATTGTCTATTTATAGGACTAGTTATAATGCAGCTCTGATGTGGACACTAGTAAAATGTGGTGCACGCTTGTTTGGCCAAACTAAGACAGGTATCAAATACGATGAAATTTCCATGTTATCCAATTTCTAGTACTTTCTAGAATTTAAAATTGTGCGACCAAATTATTTAAAAGTTTTATCTTTTAAAGTGAACATATAAATATTTGTTTTTTGCTTTTTCATTTTGAATTCCGAATGTTATTTGATATTATGTTGAATTGTGAAATCAAATTATTTAAATCATTAAAAAGAACACAATTTTAATGTTTGGTTCCAAAATAATTTAATTCGAACATTTTTCATTTCTCTTAATGATACGTAGAAATAAATGATATGTTTAAGGTTATAATATTCAAAATAAAATAAAAAATATATATATATATAAAATAAAATAAAAATATTAGTTAATAATATTACATCTCTAATATTTTACAAAGTGTGAGGATATATATGCAGTGGCAAAGACTAAATTTTCACTAAGAGGTTTAAAATTTGAATAAGTAGATACAAAAATTAGTCAACGAGGAATTCGG
>NW_006239037.1:1135-64123 GCF_000226075.1 Solanum tuberosum
TTGAGTAATAAATTTGTTTTGTTCATTTACTCCAACACTTAATTTATTACTTCTACCATTTTGTACTTATTACAACTATAGTTATATCTATTTGAACATGGAGTGAAAGGTAATCTCTTCATTTACTCTAATAAATTGATATGAAAGTTAGGTTGGATAGGCTTTGGGTATTTTTCTAACCATCAGTGCACAAAATGATAGTCAACGCTCGGCAAGTGAAACTTTTCAACATTCACTTGAAACAATTAACCGGCATGTTAAAATAACACCAACATTTATACAACAAAAAATATGATAGGTGTACATTCCAAAATTCGACATAATACTCGATTTTGAAATGACATTTTTTTTATTAAATTAAAGTTAGATGAAACAATTACTTAAGTAGAGAACAAATAGCTTTGTAATAATTTATTATGTTGATTTTTATAAAATTTTTGTTTATTTGATAAGATTGAATAAACAATTGAGGCTATTTTAATAGTTTTACAACTTATGAAATTTTTTATGTTTATGAGAAAATATACAACGCAAAAATTTCATATCGCATGGCCAAACAAAACTTCAATTTCATCTCATAATTTCATATTATGATACCATATTATGATTCCATATCATGCTAATAATAATTTTTCACTGAAAAAGATCCAAAATCTTTTGTGAGCTACAGTGACTCTAAGTGGCTCACGCACCATCCTAAACTTTGATGGTTTTTGTTCGCACATTCAAAATCTATGGGTTATTATTATTCTTTCCGTTCCTTTTTAATTTACTTCTTATATTAAAAAAAAAAATTAATTATTTTTCTTATTCATTTTAGGAAAAATAACGTAATTACATGATTTAAAATAGTATAATTTCTAAAAATTCTTATCATTTGAATTAATTATAAAAATCTTATTTTTTTCTTCTTTCTCTTAATAATCGGATACATTACTCCACCTCTATAAGATACACTATATTTTTGCTTATGTACAATGTATCTAGTAAAAATGTTTAGATAACCTCAATTATTTCAAATCTAAATCAGTATAAATCTGGTTTATAGTTATGTATTTGATACATAACTCATGTATTATTGTTATGTATCAGACGAAGGAGTAATGTATCCGCAAATTCTGTAAATTTTAAAATCATTGTAATTTGAGAAACTTTTGAAATAAAATGTCATTAGCGTCAAATTATTGAAATTTCTGTATTTTATACTCATTAAAAGATATGTAACAACAAAAAAAGGAGAGAGTTTTTGCTTTGCTTAATGAATTTGGCTAAAGAGATTAAACGATGGATTTTGACCTTTGAAATTCGTACTTTTTGTGTATAACTACTTTATATGCAATAGTGTTCTTCTATCATAGGCCAATTTATATTTTATCTCTTTATTTTCTTGATTGAGAATATTTATAAATCCAAATTTATATTTTTTGTCTTTATTTTCTTGATCGAGAATATTTATAAGATATCCTATAGACTATAGTTTTTATCAACAACGTAACGTAAGTTAGGACTAATTAACTTATGTTTTTAATATTAGGAAAAAGTAATGACAATAAGGCTATGAGTGGCACATGCTCATAATTTTTCGTAAATAATCATCGTGCTGTAAAAATAAAAGTTAGGGGCTTCTCAATCAAATTATAATTTGTACAACTATTAAATTAAACAACACACACATATATATATATATATATGTATATCTTGTTAATTCATCATTAAGAGTTGAAGTAGACGTAGGAAACACACCAATGTACCAATAATTTGTCTAAATCAACAAAAGTGCATTATATTTTATGGCAAACCAGAAGAAAATCGATCATAATGCGTACGTATTTGACAAAGAAAGTTCAATTTTAATTTGTCGATAGATAATATATAGATCCGTCTTGAGGTTTCAAGTTTGGAATATTTTTAGCTGAAGAAATATCTCCTATCGTGGTTATCGTTGAAATCTACTAATTATATAATTAATGTATAATAAATGAACATATAATTTGTATATAATATATACTTACTTATTGCACACAAATTATACCAACTAAACTTCGTAAACCATAAAGTTTTAGGTTATTTGTTATTATGGATTGTAATTTGTTGGGACTTGGGTTGTTGTCTAGTGTAAAAATTCTATTTTCTGAAGTGGTGTTGTATGAATATTGTTCAAGAAGTATATATATGGGTCATAGCATGAATGTTCTTATTTTGGGCTGATTATTAATTTTTGCCTCTCAAAATGATGATTTTTAATTTTCGTCTTTTGGTACTTTAACGGATCAAAAATACTTTTGGCATAAAGAAAAATACAAAAAATTATACGATTGCAAGACATAAGTTTAGTTTCAGAATATCAAGCCTTAAGAAATTCATAACTCATTAATTATGCTTAATTCCTACGTCCGAACTTATATCAGTAGAGGCATAAGTTATGATGATTCAGAATGGACAAAGTTATGCCTTTATAGACATAACTTATTTCTACAAAACTAATACTTTTATTTTAAGCTCTTTAAACATATAGTGCAAATTTCATGTTTGTTTGATCAAAATGTTTGGTAAGAAAACAAGTTCCATAAAAATGAGGAGAATAACTTCTGGAAGTAGGAAAACAAGTTGCATAAGTGACATTTCAAAATTGTTGTCTTCTCTCACCCTCCCATTCTCACAATCCCCACCCTTGACCATCCCACCCCCTCCACCATCGAACCCCACTTTCCGTTTCATCTCGTCTTCCTAGTGTTTTGCTAAATAACATATAAATGTAAGATACTAGAATACTATTTCTTATTTACTTATCAATCACTTAAAAAATAAGTTCAAAAAATTCATTTTCGATAAATCATTTTCCATAAAAAACACCTTCGTTCATACTAAAAACAGGAGTAAAAAAAAAGGGTGGTTAATTTGAAGTAGTGGGAATTGATATTTTGATAAGATGATCTCTTGACTAATTGGAAAAAGTAGTATAATATGGTGCGTTGCTTATTATAATGTTAGAGCCACTACAATTTGTCCATTATTATTCAGTTTATTGTCTGCTGGATTCTCAATAAAAACCTTTTTTTTCTTTCCAACTTAGTTTGCTATTTTATACTTTCAGATATTCTTGTCTCTCAAAAAAATATTATATATATCCACCCAACTAATTTTAGCCAAAGCATATATAATAGCATTCACGTCCACTAATTACTATTCCCTCTTTTTCAAAATGAATGACCCTCTTTTCTTTTTAGTCTGTTTCAAAAAAATGGCATCTTTCTTTTTTTGATAACATTTTAATTTCAACTTTCCACGTGGCATGTTTAAGGCCACAGGATTAAAGGGCAATTTTGTACATTTGGCATAACTTTAGTTTAGGACCACAAGATTCAAAAGTCTTCTTTATTTTCTTAAACTCCATACCGAGTTAAACTAGGCCACTCTTTTTTAAACGGAGGGAATACTTAAGTAAAAGATCAAAAAATATTAAAATATTATTTTGTTGGGCAAACTACATAAATCCCACTAGTTTAGGTCTTAATTACTAAGATTCCCGATAGTTTCAAATATTACTTCATCTACCATATTTCATACTTAGGATACATGAGTTTGAATCCGCGAGATACATGTATCTGTCGAATTTTAAAACCGAGATACATATTTTATCTATTTAAATTAATTGGTTGTAACTGATTTCCTTAATTAGAGGAGTAATTGAGGATTTTCAGAATACATGGACAATTAATTCTAGAAATTTAAATTAATCAAATCTCTTAATATAAGGCGAAAATCAAGGAGTGTATACATGTTTAATTAATTTTATTTTATATTCTTTGAAATAATAAATTCATTAATATTATTACTAAAAGACAAAAACATGTATATCTTGGTCATTAACTTGATTAATTTCATTTTATTACTTTTAAAATAATAAATTCATTAATTTGATGTATCTATTATCAATATATGATGTATCCAACAAACTAAACACTTAGATACGGAGTATCATATAAGTACATTCATATGTATCATAGAAGTATCTAATATTAATTTCGTGTATTTATTATGTGTCTAGTATTAACTTAATGTATCTATTTATATGACCTAATATTAATTTCATGTATCTGTTAATATGATCTAATTTTAATTTCATATATCTTTTATATGTATCTAGTATTAATTTGATGTATCAAGTATCAGTTTCATACATTATATTCAAAAACATGTATCTCGGATACATAGTAAGCATTTACATATAACTATGTGTATCTAAATATGGAATGTAATTGAAACGCACAAATTTAGGAATAAATCACAAGTGTGTAGTATTTGTCTTATCATTAATCGAAAAAAGTAAAAAAATTCAAAAAATTTCCCTTTATTTTAGCATATGAAATTATTTCTCATAGATACATATATTTTTAACTCAGATACATGAAGTCTTAACTAGATATATATATATATACATCTGATATGTATTCAACAGTGTAGCACTCGATGTGTATCTAATGATGTATTTGTTCTGTTAATTAAAGCTTGGCGAAATTCTTCCATCTTGGTTTGGCCGTTCCTATATTTAGATCTATTCTCGAATTGAATGTTGGCGGATGAAGAGTTAGTCCCTGCAATGAGAAATTCATGAGTGAAAATAAATAAATAAATAAAAGTTGTTTAATTTAGTGTAATATTCTTAATGTGTAGTACATTTACCAAGAATCATCCGATTTTGAGAATTGTCAGTCACAAAAGTGTTTGAGAAATAACAAAATTTAAAAATATAAAACTTAATTTGTAAAACTATTTAAAATTGAATTTCATAGCATTATGAACTTTAACTTAGATACGAAACCAAGATAAATGAGAATAATAAAATAATAAAAACAAATTTATATGTATAATGCTAATTTGAGCATGAAAACATGTATTAAGAGGATGAAGGAAGAAAGAGGGAGAAGAAGAAGGAAGAAACAGGGCTGGGTGGGGGCAACGGCAGATGAAATGAAAGGGAGAAAAAAGTGGAGGTGGGGGACCGGCAGATGGAAGAAATAGGCAGAGAGAAAGAGGGTTGGTGGACTTTTAAGGGGTTGGGGGGATTTGAATTGTTAATGGACCGTTAATTAAGGAGTTTAAATTTAAGAGAATTATGAAATATTATATTTAAGGGATTAGTGTATCTGATTAAATATTTTAAAATATATGGTATAAATATTAAAAGTGGTAGTATGTGTAATTGTTTTAAACTAGAGGTAGATATAGTATATATGGTAGTGATTTATGTGTAGTTAGGTAGTTTTTCCTATTTTATTTATATTACAACGCTTTTCAAAAATAAGGCCTCAAATTTTGGTGAAGAACAAATTATGTGTTAATTTTTTTTGTAACAAGGCAAATTTTGATATGTGTTTACGATAAATCGCTATAGTATTTACAATTTATAGTTATTTGTAGGGTTTTATAACAATTTTTTCTTTTCTCTCTCCCTCTTTCCCTTGCCTCTCTCCTTCCATTGCCCCCGCTCTCTCTCTCTCTCCTGTCAATAAAAATAAATACATTCAAATATATTATGTATTAGATGTATTCGAAAAATTATTTTTGTATTTTGTCTCAACTATATTTATATTCTTTATCAATTGTATTTGTGATCCATACAAATACAATATGCATTCATCCTCTCAGTCAAATGTATTATGTATCAATTGTATTATATTTGTATGTTGTATCATGATGTATTGTATTATGTATAAATTGTACTTGTGATACAACGAATACAAAATGTATTCATCCTCTCTCGATCTCGCTTGCCTCTCTCTTCCCTCTCTCGATTTCGCTCGCCTCTCTCCTCCCTCTCTCGATCTCGCTCACCTCTCTCCTCCCTCTCACGATCTCGCTCGCCGCTCTCCTTCCTCTCTCGATCTCGCTCGCCTCTCTCCTCTCTCTCACGACCTTGCTCACCCCTCTCCTCTCTCTCTCTCTCTCTCGATCTCACTCGCATCTCTCCTCCCTAATGTGTATTCATTTTGATACAAATCAGTTTATATATTTTCTTCTTCGAAACATGCGAAAAAATACTACGAATACAAATGTGTAGCAAATCAAAGTGTACCTACTAATTGTAATTAGTGAAATAGTAGCTAAGAAATCCTATTTAAGGTCTAAAAAATCATATTATTTTATTTTCCTCCACCCCATTCAAATAAAAGAAATCAAGAAAATATTGTTTTGCCTTCTTACCTTCTCTTGGTAACACTCACATTTGTTTCAACTCCTTTTGTACTCTTTCTGTATAAATCTTTGATAAATTAGAGTAATACTTTATCGAAAATGTGAATCAATCTTCTAAAAGTGTTGAATAAAATGAATTGCATATTCTCTTTTTATTCCTTTTAAAATTTTCAAGCATTAGAAACATATTAAAATAGGGTGTATCAAGTTATCAACTTCTTGAATCAGATTCTATCTCTTATCTTTATTTTAAAATTTTCAACTTATTACTTATTGAATTATGTTAACAATTCACATAATGATTGTCTAAAAAAATGAATATTTTTCAACATTGAGTTGATACAATCTTGTATAAAACTAATAATTAAAAGAAAATTTATTCGAACAAATCATTTAGAATAAAAAATATTAAGTAATAATTAACATTTAAAAAATTAGAAAAATAAATTTTAAATAAATAAATATGAATTTTATTTAGATTTTAGGCCTATAATTGAAATTTTGCCTCTAAAACAAGTGAAAAACACGCAACTTACTGCCATTAATATACCAAATTCAGTTCAAAACTTCAAATACAATAGGTACATTACCAGTAGAGGTGGATTTTAAGATTTTAATTTAACAAATTCGACTTAAAATCTTATCAATGAGCCATCAAATTTTTGAAATTATGAATTTGAATTTAATTAATTATTTGCTTGTACTCAATATCTGTAACGACCTGATTCTGTCGTTAGGGAAAAGTCAATGAAGAAAGAATTGGGGTCAGAAAACTTTTTCATAGTAACTTAGAATTTTTCAACCTAGTCCAAATTTGAACGAAATTGGAGTCATTAAGGTGTAGGGAAATATGGTAATTAATGAGAGATCTAATTATTATTTAGACCACATGAGTAGATAGCTAAGACATTAAGGAACCTGTATGACTTTACGAAATCGAATTTGGGCGAGTAGAACTCTCGAAAATGATCTTAGCGTGAACGGGTAACATTTTGTCTCCGTGTAGGCCGCTGTAGCGGGATGAGTCTGCCGTGACGGGTCAGACGCGACTTAAAGTCGCTAATAAACCCCTAAACGACCTTATTTGGCATTTTTCAATTTTTAGAGCTAAGGAGACAACCCCAGGCGACTTCTTGACCGTTTTTCACCATTCTTGAGGCAAAATGTAAGGTTTTAACTCCCCGAATCTGTTTTTCAATCCATGGAACGTAATCTAGTGGGTCATTATCGATGGGGGAGGGTTTTGATCTAGAATTTATGGTGGAAAAATCCCTAAATTGGGTAGTAGAATCTTGGGTTTGGTCTAAGGTTATTGGGTTTGTTATAATCCGAATAATTAGACCTTTGATTGTTGATCCTTGCATATAAATTGTTGTTTTTAGACCTAGAACAAGCAGAAAGAATCCGGAAAGGGAAGATTCAAGTACCTTAGGGGATTCAAGCTTCGATTCGAGGTAGGTGATGGTTGTGATTCTATGATTGTGTGATGTATGCTTGTTCTTGCTTCATTATGATACGTGTATATGTATGAATGTTGCAATGTTGATCACACTTGTTGTAAATGAGATAAATAATTGATGAATGCCATGAAATCATGACTTAAATGTATGATCTTGATGATATACTCACTACAACAAATTCGATTACCAGGGACAAATAATTTCATCATTTATAAATCATATTTCATCCCTAAAATCTTGTGAGACGAAAAATAATTTGTCACTCAGTCGTCACTAAATGTGTGTCTCTAAAAGTATACAAAGATGATTTAGTGCTTCGTCGCTAAAAGTATTATATTTACTACAAAAAGAAAAATCGTCCCGAAATGCTTAAACATTTGTGACAAATTATTTTTCGTAAAAAGTATATTTTTTGTAGATAATAGTATGTTTTGCCACTAAAAAGGTTATTACTACCGACAAAATTATGTCGTCGCTAATTATTTTACTTCAATCAGTGACGACATCAGTTGTTTCTAAAGTTATATGCATTTCGTAGTTGAACAAAATCTAATTTCGTCACTAATGACAATATTTTATATACCAAAAATTATTTTGTTATTAAATGTATTAATTAGGGACAAATTTATTATTATAAAAAATGTTAATTTTCCTATTATCCTCCTCCATCTCAAATTTATTTTAAACTCCTTCCTAGGAGCTCCCACATTATGCTTTCTTGGGAATTTGAACTCACAACCTTAAGGTTGGAAGTGAGGAGTGCTTACCATCCGATCAACTCTCTCTTATCTCTCATTTTTAATTTATTTCCTACTTCATTCACTTCTTTCAAATTTAACTTTTGTAGATATAATATATTATATGATTATTTATACACATACACAAGTGCATGAAATTTACCACCCACAATTCATTCAAATGTAGATTATATTTTAATTAAACTGTATATTTTTTTGCATATCTTTAAATATATTTAGTACAATTCTGTCATTTTATTCAGTTATTTTATTCAGTTATTTTTATAAATTTTAAAAATTATTTAGTACAATTATAAATTTATATAAAATTAAACTTTCGATTTTATTTAAAAAATTGAATAATCAGTTCAATTCGGTCAGTAAATCAATTGTTTTGAGAAAAAAAACATCGATACCCATAACTATAGTACTTCATCATAATATATTTGAATTCCTAGGTTGTTCATTTCTTTCATTTGTGCTTTCATTTTTTAGTTTATTTCGATTTTCACACTGATGGAAAAAGTTAATAGAAATTCATGAAATATTTCGCACCTTTGCAAAGTCTAAGTTTGTATAGTTGATATACGTGTGTTTGTGCGTGGAATTACTATTAAATATCTACATATTTTTAGACAGAAGCAAATAGATCGACTTAGTCTATGCAGTTTACCAATCACAAATCAATAGACACGCACAAAAATTAGCACCAAGACTTGAGAAATTATTTTTCTATCGTCTTAATCGATGAAAGTGTATCAAATAAAAAAAAGTGTTAAACCAACAAATATTAGTGATCTAGTGGCAGAACCGTACCCCACTCACGATACTTATAACCTAGATTGTATTTTTGAAATGATACATTTTATATAATTGTGTAATTTAAGAAAATTCATGAATTGAACTTTTTCATTTTTACAAAATGGACCGAATTTGTTGGTTTTAATATTTTTCCTCGCCAATTAACAAAAGGACTCTGTCTATTTCTTATGAAGCACTTATATTATTCATTTTCTAAGGTGTCACTTGTAATTATGAACAATTGTAGCAAAAAATAAATTGTATTTAGCTATGAATTTTTTTCGTAGCAAATAGTTGAATTATTCACTACAAATTTTAAGTCATCGCTCTTTAACACCTTCCATATTTTGTGACAATTTTTTTGCTGTCACTAAATCACAGATTGATTAGAGACAATAAAATCTTTGTCACCAATTATTTATACTATTAGTGACGAAAATAAATATCATAATTAAAGCTAAATTCTTATAGCTAAAACTTAAAATATTTAACTACGAACTCTAATTTGTCGATATTGTAACAACATATTTTTTTAGATGAAATTTTTTTGGGTCCAAAAATCAATAAATTTTAACACAAGAAATAATTTGTCATGAATTAGATACATTATTAGTGACGAAATAATGTGTCACCAATTAACTTTAAATTCGTGACTAACACTACTTAACAAATGGCGCCAATTAATTTTTTGGTGGAAAACTTTAGTAGACTAAACTTTGCTACGATATGGGATTGGATTGCCACGTTCCGGCATAAATATGGGATCGGTTGCCACGTTCCGGCATAACTATGGGATTGGTTGCCACGTTTTGGCATAAATATGGGATCGGTTGCCACGTTCCGGCATAACTATGGGATTGGTTGCCACGTTTTGGCATAAATATGGGATCGGTTGCCACGTTCCGGCATAACTATGGGATTGGTTGCCACGTTTTGGCATAAATATGGGATCGGTTGCCACGTTCCGGCATAACTATGGGATTGGTTGCCACGTTTTGGCATAAATATGGGATCGGTTGCCACGTTCCGGCATAAATATGGGATCGATTGCCACGTTCCGACATGCTAACTATTTGGGTTTGAATTTTGTGAGGGAACAATGATTTGTTATATATTGACTTATTGTTGTGAACATGATCATGAACTATGACTTATGACTTCTCAAAGAGTTCTACTTAGTGTGAGTGGGGGTATGGGACTTCATTCATGCATTGCACAAGTGGACTTTAAGAGTGGTTGTGGTGTGGATTCTCTTATTGAAGCATGTGAAATTGTATGTTGCTCATAAATGATAATTGATATTGTATATGTTCGGTGTATGCATGTTTATGATATTGTAATGACTTACATATGTTTCACTTAGTGAGATAGCCGCGTGATCCTATCAGTATACAGTGGTTGTGTACTGATACTGCACTTGCTCTTATTTTTGTTGAGTACAGGGTATCTTCCGACGGCTATTGATGGGTGACTATTAAGCGTGACCGGATTCAAGGGTGAGCCAGCTCTTTCAGGCTTCCATGAATCTCTCTTTGCTTAAGTCCACTCTTTCGGACTCAAACTATTGGTTAAGTTGTTGTTTAGTTTCGGGGTTGTACCCCTTGTTCTTAGACTTGTTGTTAGTAGAGTTTTGGTACATTGACTTTCAGGTTCTAGGCTTTATTCTTCCGCAATAGTTGTTAATTGTTTGTTAACCCTTTGAAGTTTATTTAACCTGTTTCCGTGGTTTAAATTGTTTAGTTAGGTTGTAGTAATGGTTCTCCCATCGGAGAGTTAATCTGGGTGCCACTCACGACGGTCTAGGTCGTGACAATATCAAAAATACCAAACTCATATAATAGATTTTGGCCTATTTTTCTTTTTTGTCAAATTTATAATTTTAACTTTTCACGTGATATTTCAATATATGTTAAATTTAAAATAATAAAATTTATTTATTTTTAATATTTTCGTAAATTTCGCATCAAGTAATCTAATCTATGACGACGAAAGTGTATTATTTCCACCAATGGCATCATAATATATATATATATATATATATATTGGTTGTACTTGGTCCGTACTCTTTTTACCCCACTTGCTACTACTTGCAAAAATCGTGATGATAATTGATATCCACCCTGGTTCGCAGAACATGAATGGACAGGAGTAAAGGGGACAAAGAACCCATATCTCCATTTTTTATCATACAAAAGATGGATTTTGATATGATCATCGCTCTTACTGCCCAAATATTGTAATATAATATATCATCACTTTACATGATTTCACATTATATAACAAGTACATAATAATAATAATAATGTTTCTTAGTTTTTTTTTTTTAAAAAAATTATTTGATATTTCAATATTCGTATGAATTTATGTTCGAAAGTTTCATATTGAAAAATAAAGTACTATCTAATAAAGGTGACTCTGTATTGAAAGAGACTCAAATCAAATTCAATATTTCATCAGTTTCATCTCTTCCTTTTAACAGGTCCTTTCACTACATCAATATTATAGATATTGAAGAGTTTTTTTTTTTTAATTAAGAAAATACATTTGTTTTAGAGTCTAATACGATTAAAAAAAAAGGGGCAAATTCTAATAAATCTTACCTTGTCTTGATTTTTCTAGTAAAATAATATTTTATTACTGCTGCTTGTCATGATTTTAAAATAAGGCTAAATATATTATGAGCTAAAAATGATTTAAAAGATATTTCATTTATAAAGATGAAAATATAAGAATGTTGAGGATACAATTCATTATTCATCTACATATGTAGTACTCTGGACAATATCTTCATTATATTATTATGAAATTAGTTGTAACTTGATTTGAATTTTCTTCAATATCATTAATTAAATCGTTGGTTCTGATATCACTTGTTGAAATCAAAATAATATGATATTATGAAGAAGTTAATAATTGTAAATATTGATGTCTTGAAATCAGCTGACAAAGAAAATTAAGTTAAAAAAACATAATATTTAATATAATTTGGTCAAATGATCTACATTTTGAAAACGAATACAAAATCATAAAACTTATTGAGAGAAAAAATCTCTCCCCTAAACAAAAACTTAAACGATTATATTATGAATACTATTAAGTTCTTCAGTGAGAATAAAAATGATAGATATAAAAGAGTTCTTTTGTACAAAGAAAATGTTTCTAAATTAAAACATAATCATAATAAAATCGAAAATAGAAAATTCACAACAAAAAAATTATTTTACACATATTTATTAAATTGCAAATATAAATAGCAAAACCAACTGACTCATTAAGTTCATTAAAAGAGAAATCGTTATCTATCTATCAAAAATAATTCTATTCTTAAAATTCAAACTCAAAACATCACATCAAAAGGAATGAGAAAAGACATTAAAAGACACTTGAAGTTGTCTTGAATTTTTAAAAAGGCACATGAAGTTTACGGGCGTCCTATTACCCCATGGAACTAATTCAAATCGCAATAATTAAACACTTTTGACCCATTTCACAATAGTCGTGTTCTCACATCTGGTAGGCGCGTGGAGGAGTAAAAATACACCCCAAACCAGTGTAAAAATGCCATGTGACACTGACAATTTAAATTTTCTTCTTTATTAAAATACATACTTCTCATCTTCTCCAAAACCTCCATTGATATATGTTGAAGAACTTTCTATCTACAATCACAAAAAAAATTCTTCATTCTCAATGAAATTTTCATCTAGCTTCAATTTCTTCTTCTTTTTTAATTTTATTTTAAACTTATGGGATTAACGAATTTGTAAATCCTGAAAGTGCAATTGCAAACAAATTTCAAAACTAGATCAGTGAAGAAACATTCAAACTCAAATCAGTCCTAAACTAACACTACATACACATGAATAATAGATAGCACAAGAAGAAAATAACAACAAATCACTACTATATATAAAAAATATTTTTAAACCAAAATTTGCATTCAAATCAAGAGGCAATTAACATGTGAGCCTTCGCTTCTTCGTTTTGATTCCATAATTCAAGAAATTATCACCGCAAAATTAATTTATTGTGACTATTGAAATGCTAAGGATTTTGATCATCAAAGAGAGAGAGAGTAAAGCGAAAATTTGAAAGGGGTTTAGGATTAACTGAAGTGGGTCATGATTAAAATGTGAATGGGTTAAGATTTTATCCAATTTTTACTAAATGGGTTGAAAAAAATATGTAATTATATTATTAATTGGGGGTGAGACTCACGCACATGCATTGAGAATGCAGATTGTGTAAAAAATGCGCATGTATTGTGATTTTGAAATGTTTTGTAGGGTAATAGAATGTCCGCAAAGTTAAAACGTCTTTTTGAAAATTCGATATAACTTCAAGTGTCACTTTATGTCTTTTCTGAAAAGGAATTTCATTTCTATCGGTTCCCCCACATTCTTTTGATGTGTTACTAACTGTTTATAATATGCATGAATAGATAGTTTAAGATCAAGTAAATAACCTTTTAGAACTAATTAAGCTACACTAAACTTATAAAATTCTAATACATTTTTGTTTATTTATTTATTTTATGGAAGATGCGTAACCAAAAAAGACAGTGGTTTGAAGATGCACCACACGCATAGAACACGGCAAAATCAAGAAAAATAATTAAAAGGAATTAGGTAATACCAAAAAGAAAAAAAAATGGTTTTGTTTTCTTGACACTTTTTGGCTAGTGATTGATTGTACCCACTTGTTTTTCTTTTATAAAAAACAAAAGTATTGGGTGTTTATCATATGAATAACTCTCAATAAATATATATATATATATATAGGACAAAATACTAAAAAAAATTTATAATTGGCGTTCAAATAGACAGGTACAAATAAAATTTATTTTTAATATAATATACAAGTAAAAGAGAATGGAGGGAGTACTTCCTCCAATTCAAAATTAACAAATTTTTGATGTTTTTTTAAAATCAAAATGAATGAATTTTACTAGTATGGAGATGTATTAGAATTTTTTTAAAAAAATATATAATTTTTTGACACTTTTTTATAATTCAAAATAAATGAATTTTACATAGTCTAGAGACGTATTAATAATTTATTTTTTTAAATTGCTTTTCTATAATGAGAATATCAACTATTTCTCTAATAGAAAAGTTGAAAAGAAGCAAATGATAATATTAATAAATTGTCCTTTAATTGATATTATTAACTAATGTTTTTAAAAAGCCTGTCACGTCACAAAAGTTTACAGTATATATTATTTTGGGAGGGGATGAATATATTTCAATTTAGACAGACAATATTACACCTGGTGAAGTTGGTGACATGCACCACATTATTCATTTGATTTTGATGGAAACCTGCCTTCATTTTATCTCTTTCAAATCGACTTGACGTGGTGCTATAGATGATGTTGTATTTTTCTTAATTATATGTTTTAGGTTTAAGTTTTAGATATGAATTTTGTTTGGATAGAAAGTGCTTAATTTCCTCTGAATGAAATCTTACATGACGTGAATCTGAATTAATCAGACTTTAATATAAATATCGAATTATCGAAAATTCTCATGAGGACACTTGAACACAACCAAATCTTGTCTCACATTATTATTATTATATTAATCCAACTTTCAATTGGTGTAATCACTTCCTTTGTAAAGTTGGATCTGTGATACATAACAAATCCCGCTCGCCTCCCTTCCATCTCGTTCGCCACTCTCCTATGTATCTGGTATCCAAGATATATGTGAATACACACTAGATACATGCAGTGGCGGAGCCAGGATTTAGATTGAGGGGTGTCAAAATATAAAGTAGTATAAACACAAAAAAATCAACAAAATAAATTTTACTAATAAAAGCAAAACATAATTACATTATTACAACCGTACTCGACGCAATTTCATCTCTTGAAATGTTTTTACAATAGTAGCATTAGAAATATTAATAAATACATCTTTTTCTAAAGTGTATTTATTTCTTTTAAAAAATAAAATAATTAAAGTAAACTTAATTTAAGTCAATGGTTTAAAAATTGGTAGGAAAAAATAGTTTAGCTGTCTAAAAACTAAAGAGAAAAAAGTTACAGTTGTCTAAAAGGAAAAAAAAACGCTGAAAGCCTTTAAAAAAAATAGACTTCAGCAAGGTTCGAACTCCCAATGCCTAGGTCAATGACAAGGCGGAACTTTGTAGCCCCTGAACCGCTGAACCAACACTTCAACTTGGTTCAGGAGTGTCAATTCTAATATATATAGGTATAAAATCAGAATTTGACTTACCTATACAACGTATTTTCCGATGAAGGGGTGTCGCTTGACACCTCTCGGGCAAGAGTAGCTCCGCCCCTGGATACATGTATCATAGTGTGTATCAAGTGTGATTCCCATGTATCTGAGATACGTAACAAATTTCGCTCGCCTCCCTTCCCGTCTCGCTCGTCTATCTCCCTATTTTAGTGTACCTAGTAACAAAAATACATGTATTTAAGTGTATCTTCCTCAATATATGATAGGAAACTCTTAATTAGTGGTAAAATACATACTATTTTGAAAGTATAGATAATAATCGTGTATATGGTAGTGAAGTATGTCTAATTATGTAGTTTCAACTTACATAAATCTCATTAGTTTAGGAGCTAATTACGTAGGTACACTCTAATTTACAATATTACGGATGTTACCAAATTTGGTGTCTCTAGATACGTCCAAATACATGTACCTCGAGATACATGAGGTCAAAATTAGGTGTAATTTGTTCAAGATACACTGTATCCAAGTGAATTCGCATGTATATGGAATTCGTAACAAATATCGCCCGCATCTCTCCCTATTTTAGTGTATCTAGTAGCAAAATTGCATGTATTTAGGTGTATCTTCCTCAATATATGGTAGGAAGTTCTTAATTAGTGGTAAGATACGTAATATTTTGAAAGTATAGATAATAATAATATATATGGGAGTGGAGTATGCCTAATTATATAGTTTCAACTTATATAATCCCACTAGTTTAGGAGTTAATTGTTTAGATACACTCTAATTTGTAATATTACGAATTTTACCAGATTTTGGTGTGTCCCAATATGTCTATATACATGTATCTCGGGATACATGGGGGTCAAAATTATGTGTAATTTGTTCTAGGTACACTATATCCAAGAGAATTTGCATGTATCTGAGATACATAACAAATCTCGTTCGCTTCTCATTCGTCACTTTCCTATGTATCTGGTATCCAGGATACATACGAATTACACCAGATACATATAGATATGTGTATCTAGTGTGTATCTAGTGTTATTCGCATGTATCTGGGATACATAACAAATCTCACTCGCCTCCCTCCCCATCTTGCTCGCCTCCTTCCCTATTTTAGTGTATCTCTGGTTGAATAAATACTTGTATGTAAGTGTATCTTCAACAATATATATGATAGGAAGCACTTAATCAGTGGTAAAATACATATAATTTGAAAGTATAGATAATACTCTCTTCGTCCACTTTTAGTTGTCATGGTTTTCTTTTTTATAGTCAAACGATAAAAACTTTGACTAACATTTTTACGATGTATTTTTTCATCATATTGATATGAAAAAACTTGCAATTTCTAGTACTTTTTGTATAGTTTGTGAATATCTATTTTTTTTTGGTTTAAAATATCGAATTAATGTAATCTAATTTAACTTTAAAAATTAGTTAAATTAACTTTTAAAAAACGCAACATGATAATTTTAAAGTGGACGGAGGAAATAATAGTATATATGAGAGTGGGGTATTCTAATTAAGTAGTACCTCCTAATTTTTACCCTTAATAGTATGTATAACACTTGGATACGAGTTTAACTTCAGAGTTTAAATTTTATACAATTTCCGTACATTAAATCATCAGATCTTTAAAGTGATATTTATAGGTAAGTCTCGTTAAAGTATACATTTTGTATCCATAAAAATAAAATAAGGGGAAATTAAGCAAACATCCCATAAAAGCAAATAACTATAAATATATATTCCTTAACATTCATACCCCTTACAGCCTTACCCCTAACTAATTTCGCTTAACTGATACTAAATCAGTATCATATACAGTATTGGTATCATTAAGGCTGGCAATTTCGCTTAATTGATACTAAATTTGTTGCTTTGAATATGTTTTTGTCAAAATTTGGGCTTTTTTTTATAAATAGTCACGCACTATTCTTGTTAAAGTTAATTTTGCTAACAAAATAACAGAAACACTTTGAAAAATTGCCATTTCATCATATAAATACTTAGGGAAGAAGTTAATTCAAATTTGTCTTTGAACTTTGAGTGAAATAGTTCAATCTCTTTTAATAATTAGAATCAAATATACATTTATCGTGATAAGATTGATCCAAACATGTCCTTATTTGTGTTAGAAAAATAATAGGAAATATAATTGAAGAAGAGATGGCTTTGAGGCGTGAAAAATTATTTTCCTTAAAGAGATATTGCCCGTATACATATTGGGGAAAATACAAGCAATTTCCTTCATAATACAACAAAGCCCTTGAATATACTTACATATTTTTTTAAACTTTTTTTTAGAGTCCTTATATATTTATAAAATTTAAGAGATGACTCTTCATAACAATCATATTCTTTCTTGAACATATAACTTTTAATAACAGTCATATTCTTTCACGAACAAATATAACTGTTCAACTTAAGATATCTATTTATTATAAAATATAAAATATCCAACACTTTGCGATATAAGCTTTCAAACACACAAGTCTTTATATAAGGGGAAATGGTCAAGTTTTCCACCAACTATATTACATGTAATGGTCCAATCTTTTTTTTTGCTCAAACTTTACAAAATTATGTAAATACCAATAGACCCCACAACTACTTCACCTCAATAACACTCCGGGAAAGAACACACAAAAAATGAGCTTGAGTTCCATTTGAAAATATTTGAGGCTTGAGAGTTGAGAATGGTCAATTTGAGCTTGAGGGATAGTGACATTATCGTTAGAAGTTTTGAGTGTTGAAAAATACGATATTACTGTTGTTAAAATAGTGATTCTTTTTTCCAAAATTTAAGAATCAAACCGAATCTGTAAAGAACATATTTGAATCAATCTTATAATAGTAAAATCATATTTGATACCAACTATCACCCGAGGGCAAGATTGGACTGTTTCAAAACATTCAAAGGGCAAATAGATTTAAACCTTTACCCAAATATTTATAAATTAAGTTTTCTAAAATTCACCATGCCACAATATAAAATAGGTTTTATGTAGACAAAAAACTTATCCTTCCATTTATTTTTATTTATCACATTTGGTTTTATGAGAATCAAAACTGCATGAACTTTGATAAATGTTTTAAAATGTACTTTTTTCAGCATCATTAATATGACAATGATTGCGACTAATAGTATTTTTTTTCATATTGTTTTCAAATATCAAAAGTTAAAATATTAAAAGTGAACATATGGAGTACTAAAGGGTTACACGTCTTTTTAAAGATATTATTAGGAATACGTTTGTAAAAATACATCTTATTTCTAAAAATAACTAATTTTCTTTAAAAATATGTCCAAACTTGTAAAATAAAAAGCAAGTAACAAGTACATACCACCGTACATAAAAAAGATGTAAATAATGGAACCTTACGTAATCGAATTGGTATAGTCTTTCGAAAATTAACTTTAGTAATTATAATATGAAGAATAAATATTTAAGTGGAGGGAAAGGTGTCCCTGCAATAGAGAAGTGAGTCTACAAAGTAAATTCTTGGCTGATATTTAATTCACAACAATCTTATCTAAATGGAGAAAATCACCTCTTATTTCTTTTGTAATAAAATAAAATATTTCTCCATCGGATCCATTTTTTTAGTCACGATTCGAAGTGTGAGAGTCAAAATATTTATTTTTTGGTGTAAAACTAAATATCTATTTTTTTCAAACTCTGAGAAATTAATATTTGTATATTATGTATCGAAAAGGTAGGGTAAAATTTAAATTTGTTTTTAGTTAATATTTGTGATCAAATATAGTACCCTATCATTACAAAGTTGATTCAAATAGGTTATTAGTTAACGACGAAAGATTTCTAATATACGAGGACTTTTACAAAGAAAAATGATCTAAGTTATCCTTAAACTATAAAAGTAATTCAAATTTATCGCTGAGGATCATTATTCCGACATCAACAACTTCGTCTTCTTTTAACACTCAAGACATCCAATGACAATACCTCTACTTTCTCCCAATCTTAAAAATTGCACTCAAACTTCAAATTATCCAAATGAAACTCAAATAATAAATAATTGCACCACCAATTGTTTGTTCTCTATGTGAATGAATAATGTTGTTTGTTTAATGTTGTATATATCAATAAACAACAAGAGTTTTTATCACTGAAACAAACAGCCTCGTCCACCCTTCCTATTGATAAAGTACGCTGCATTTTTCACCACCCACCTGACAAGACAACTTTACAACTGTACACCATTTTGAACCTGGACGATAGTAACTCTGTCAGGGATTGAGTCCCTGCATTTGTGAGGATCATCAAAACACCTAAAATACAACAAATATCGTAGTGGTTAAGGTGGAGTGTTATCTCCTGTATTCAGGTTAGCAAAAAATAGAAACAGAAAAAAGATGAAACAGACAAAAAATAGAATCCGAGTCCACAGAACCCACTGTGTTTTCTTAAGAAATTTAATTCCCTCAAGTACCCGAGGTTACTGATTAATTCCTCCCAAGATAAAACGGATTAACTATTAGAGAAGTAGCGGTACCTCAAACTTCACTAATTTCAGCGAACGCAAGAACAACAATGAGAGCACACACAAACTCTGTCGATCGCCAAGATAAAACGGATTAACCTGTTAAAGAAGTAGCGGTACCTCAAACTTCACTAATTTCAGCGAACGCAAGAACAACAATGAGAGCACACACAAACTCTGTCGATCGACAATTTATGTTTGTAAGAAAATGTATGCAGAGATAAAAAAAATTCAGTGAATGAAAAACAAAAGAGGCCTCTTATTTATAGCTATTTACAGCAAGGAACGCGTCTGTTCGGACAATGGTGTCTTTCCAGAACGTTGTGTCTTTTTGGAAAAGTAATGCCTTTTCAGATGGAACAGGTCCCTTCAGAACGTTTTTTACCGTTACACGCAAAATTAATTCTATTAATTAACTAACATTCTGAATTAATTTATAAGAGAAAGGAAATCAATTAATGAGATTAATTAAATAAATTTTGTCCAAAAATATTATCAATCAATCACATCCAAATCAAAAGCCGAAGTCGAGCGACGACCACGACGACGGCGCGAGGGGGCACCTTCTTCTTAAACCTTTAAGAACTAAAGGAAGTGTTTCCTAATATAAGGACAACAATTTTCCTTTCTTCTACCAATATGGGAGAAATGACTTTTCATTTGCAATTTATAATGACTTTTTCATTTCCCTTCAAAATTGGTTCCCCCACATTTCCATTTTCTCTTCTTATTTCCCATTCTCACCTTGCTAAAACTCAATAATCCCCCACATGAATGGGGAATGACTATTGTTAAAACATATGCATGAAAACTTGTGTGTCTCGTAAGTAAGGGTTAATCGCATCTGGATAAGTAGGTTTCCCTTTAAACTTTCCATAGTGAACATATATCAGATATACTCGGTCAATCGGTAGATTTGATATCTTTGAACCGTCGAGCTTTGGTGTATACCTAGACAGCATAAGTCACACAATCAACCCTTGAACTGTTTTTGGTTCTCATTATTTTGTTCGTTTTCAGCCATGAACACATCTCGGTTAATAAGTTCTTAGAGAACTGGCCTTATCGGATTCTCCTTGAAGCGACTTACACTTCACACTTACATAGGTGGTTTCTAAATGTGTTATCCCATAGATACACTATTTGATATACCTTGTATCAAACTTAGAAACCATTAAAAGTCCTTATGCCTTTATCCTGGTTACTAAACATTGTCTCATCATGAGAATGGACCATAAATAAATTTTGACAATGTTGAACCGTCATCTATGATTTTGTTTGATCTCATTGAACCTAGATCTTGGGATCTCCAGTCTTCTGGTAGAGTTACCCTCACAATGACTTGTTCTCGACCATAGTCCCATTCTCGTCGATGATCTCTCAACTCCCTCTCTAGTTAGGCCTTTTTGTAAGTGGATCCGACACATTATCCTTTGACTTTACATAGTCAATTGTGATAATTTCACTAGAGAGTAGTTGTCTAACAGAGTTATGTCTTCATCGTATGTGATGAGACTTTCCGTTATACATAACACTTCCAGCCCTTCCTATTGCAGCTTGACTATCACAGTGTATGCATATAGGGGCCATTGGTTTGGGCCAAAATGAATATCTTCTAAGAAATTCCGGAGCCATTCTGCTTCTTCACCTACCTTGTCTAAGGCGATAAATTCAGACTCCATTGTAGAGCGAGCTATACATGTTTGTTTGGATGATTTCCAAGATATTGTTCCTCCACCAATAGTGAAAACATATCCACTCGTGGATTTCGTTTCAGTTGACCCAGAAATCCAATTTGCATCACTTTTTCCTTCAAGAACTACTCGATATTGTAATGCAAAGCATAGTTTGAGTGTCATCTAAGTACCCCAAAACTCTCTTCATTGCCATCCAATGATTTTGATTGGGATTACTTGTGTATCGACTTAGTTTACTTATAGCGCATGCTATGTCTGGTCGTGTACAATTCATGACATACATCAAACTTCCCAATACTATGGCATAATCCAATTGAGACTGACTTTCACCTTTATTCTTAGCAAGATTAAGGTTCACATCAATGAGGGTCTTTGCCCTTTTGAAATTCAAATACTTGAACTTTTCAAGTATCTTTTGAATATAATGAGATTGAGACAATGCTAGACCGTTAGGAGTTTTATGAATCTTAATTCCCAATATCAAATCGGCAACTCCTAGATCTTTCATATCAAACTTACTAGCGAGCATACGCTTAGTAGCTTTTACATTAGCAATGTCCTTATTCATTATCAACATGTCATCCATATATAGACATACAATGACCTCCTGATTCGGAGTGTCTTTAATATAGACACATTTATCACATTCATTGATCTTAAATCCATTTGACAACATGGTTTGATCAAATTTTGCATGCCATTGTTTCGGTGCTTATTTTAGTCCATACAGTGACTTAACAAGTTTGCATACATTCTTTCTCTAGTCATTGCCCAGTATGTGTCAAAATAATCAAGACCTTCTTTCTGTCTAAAGCCTTTGACAACAAGTCTTGCTTTATATTTGTCAATAGTTTCATCATCTTTCGTCTTCCTTTTGAAGATCCATTTTGAACCCAAGGGTTTGTTCCCTGGAGGAAGATTAACCAACTCCGAGTTATGATTGCTTAAGATTGATTCAATCTCATTATTGACAGCCTCCTTCCAAGAGGTTGAGTCGCTAGACAACATATCTTCCTTCAATGTTTGAGGCTCACTTTCAAGAAAGAATGTTACAAAATCAGATCCAAATGAAGTAGCTGTCCTTTGATGTTTGTTGCGCCTTGGACTCTCTTAATTAGGTTCATTCTCTTTTGGTTCTTCTCAAGGTCTTTTAGACCCCCCACTAGATGACTCAAGTCTAGTTTTATACGGATAAATATTTTCAAAGAATTCAGCATTATCTGATTCCAGTATCGTATTGTCATGAATATTCGGATGTTCGGACTTATGAACCAAAAATTGGCATGCCTTACTATTTGTGGCATATTCAATGAATACACAATCCACAGTCTTAGGTCCTATTTTCACCCTCTTAGGTATAGGAACGTGGGCTTTGGCTAGATACCCCCACACTTAGAAATATTTCAAGTTGGGTGTTCTACCTTTCCATTCTCATATGGAATAACATGTGTCTTGGTGTGAGGCACTCTATTGAGTATTAGATTTGCTGTAAGGATAGCTTCCCCCCACAAGTTTTGGGGTAAGCCTGAACTGATAAGCAAGGCATTCCTCATTTCCTTTAAAGTTCGATTTTTCCTTTCCGCAATTCTATTAGATTGAGGAGAGTAAGGTGCAGTAGTTTGATGGATGACTCCATTTTCCAAACATATTTCTGCAAATGAAGATTCATATTCTCCACCTCTATCACTTCTGATCATTTTGATCCTTTTATCCAACTGATTTTCAACTTCAGTTTTATATTGCCTAAATGCATCTATTGCTTCATCCTTACTATTTAGCAAATATACATAATAGTATCTAGTGCAATCGTCAACAAAAGTTATGAAATATTTTTTCCCACCACGTCATGGTATTGACTTCATGTCACAAATGTTAGTGTGAATCAGTTCTAAGGGATATGAATTCCTTTCAACAAATTTATAAGGATGCTTAACATACTTAGATTCAACGCAAACTTGACATTTTGATTTATTGCACTCAAATTTAGGTAAAACATTTAAGTTAATCAGTTTTCGCAAGGTTTTGTTATTAACGTGTCCCAAACGTTCATGCCATAAATATTTAGACTCAAGCAAGTAAGAAGAAGCAACATTTTTATTCATATCAACTGCAATTACATTGAGTTTGAAGAGGCCCTCAGTGAGGTAACATTTTCCTACATATATCTCATTCTTACTTACTACAACTTTATCAGAAACAAATACACATTTGAATCCGTTCTTAGTCAAAACTGGTATAGAAACTAAATTCTTTCGCAATTTCGGAACATACGAGACCATGTTCCAAGTCATCACCTTGCCCGATGTCATCTTTAAGAGGACCTTGCCTGTTCCTTCCACCTTTGCAACAGTGGAGTTTGCCATAAACAACTTATCGTCTGCTGGTGCTGGGATATATGACGCAAATAATTCTTTGTTGGCACATGTTGTGCCGTAATTTAACTAACCTTTAGAAAAATCACTTTTTGAAATGTTCTAAGTATAAAACAATTTGAGAAAAATACTTAGAAAAGAGTCGCCACTTAATTTTTTAAAGAAATTAAGAGAACTTATAATTTTCAAAGATTTAAACAGAAAAAGTCATTTGAAAATACCGAAAGAGGGTTCGGGGTTCAATTTACACTTCGAGAAGGGTTTAAGCATTCGAAGTGCCCGCTAACATGCGGTTGACCTGCGACTTGACTAAAATATATTTGACTATTTTTAGGAAAATAACAATCCAACATAGAAAATAATAACTTAACAATATTTTGATTAACTTTGAGAAAATAATTAAATAAATGACGCATTATTTTTTATTTTATTTTATTTTTTAGTAGTAAGGGGGTACCCAAAAATGAAAATATTTGACTCGAAATACAAGTGATTAGAATATTAATAAAACTAGATTAATTAGAATTTATTTAATTCATTTTGAAATAATAATTTAAACCAATTTAATAAATTAAAGCATGAATATCATTTTGAATTAATTGACTAAAACTTTTTTGAGAAAAAGACTAAGTGAGCATTATTATTTTTTAATTAATTGTAAAGGTTTTGACTAACACTTTTAAAGTTTATTTGAGAAAAGTACTTTAACTTAAAACAATTTTAAAAATGAGTAAAATATGATTAAGCAAAAAAAACATTAAATAACATCTCTTTTAAGTACAAAAGGTTTAACTTAATTGAAGATATAAAATTTTGACCAATACTTGATCACTAAAATAAATGAACACAAAAACATGAAATGTATTAAAATTAAACAAACACAAAGAAAATAACTCATCTTTTGGGAAATTTAATTAAGCTAATTAACAATTCTAAGTTAGAGTTAATGATAGAAAAAAAACAAACAATAAATAAAGACAATTAAATAATTTAAAGATAAAGGAGAAATGAATTTGGGCCCCCTTTGTGGGCCAATTTTGCTGAAATTTTTGGGGGTTTAAGCCAATCCCGTTTTTGTATACATTGACCGTATATCAGTGTATATCGGCATGTATATCAGCTCTTTCCATGTATCTCCTGCTTCCAAACACATGTACTTCACCTTGGCCCTGTGTTTTTGTATTTTTGAGTTGTATGTCGATGTATATAGTTGTATACAACCCCCTTTTTGGGCTTTCCGAGACATATTTCAGCTCCCAATCTTGATCCATTTAGTGGCAGACTTCGTCGGGGCAGCGAACTAGAAACGGAATCGAGCAGGGATGAGCAACAATGTTCACACTGAAACACGACTCCGAGAAACTTCAAGAAATTTTGGTTTAAATATATTTCTTCCGCTTAACACTTAGCTAACTCTTAATCTTTTCCGAATCAAAATTTTCTCCCCCATTTTAGTGATCAAAAGAGATGAATATATAGATGGAAATTAGGGGGGAAATCGGGTGAAATTTTTTCATTTCAAAATTCAAATTTCTTGCTCCTTTTCAAGGCCAACAAGGAGCAACTGAGTTTGGTATGAAATTTCTCCAAAATCCCAGAAAATCCGAGGCAGCAGGGCTGCTGCGTACAGCTGCTGTTGACATTTTGGACTGCTGCTGCTATTGTTGAAATTAGAAGGGAAAGAGGGAGTGGGGCCGACTGGTTGCTATTGATGTATTGTATTTAGTGTTGTTTGGAATTGTATGTATTGTATGTTAGAAATTAAAAGGGAAAAAGGGGTGGGGTCAGCTGGTTGTTGTTGATGTATTGTATTGTCAATGTTGGGTGCTTCTTGAATTAGGAAATAGGTGGGCCAGGGGTTATTGAAAGGGGATTAGGAAAAACTTAGTCAATTTGATTTAGTTAAGATAGATTTGGCTAGTAATTAAATAAGACAAATTGATATTAATTAATTAACGAGCTTCTTAATCTTAATAAAATAAAATAATTAACTTAATTATAGACGACTAAATAACCAAATAAAATAAAGCTAAAATCCTTTTGAGAACGACTAAATAACCAAATAAAAATAAAATAATTAACTTAATTATAGACGACTAAATAACCAAATAAAATAAAGCTAAAATCCTTTTGAGACAATTTTCGAACATTCATAAAATATACTAATTAGACACACAATTATATAATAATTAACTTAATTATAAACTAATTAACTCGAAATATAAGCTATTAATTAACTTAAACTAAATAACCAAATATTTAAATGAGACTAAAATCCTTTTGAGACAATTTTCTAATATTCATAAAATATACCAATTAGACACATAATTCTATAAAATATCACATTTATTATTTTAAAATTTATAAAAATGACAAAACTACTTAAAATGACTTGAAAATTATTTTGAATTTTATAAAGCCAATAATTTCAAATCATTTGGAATTTAGGAAGCTCGATGATTAATTTATATTGTGGAGGTCCAAAATTGGGTGTCAACAGCACAAACATGGCATGAGGCACCAGAATCTTTCCACCATTCGCTTGGATTTCCAACCAAATTGCATTCTGAAAGCATTGCACAGAGATTGTCCATCTCTTCTTTGGATTCAGCCAAATTTGCTTGATCCTTCTTCTTGTCCTTCTTGGGACCCCGACATTCAGTAGCCCTATGACCATGTTTTCCACAATTGAAGCAGTTTCCATTGAATTTCTTCTTAGGAGGATTGCTTTTTGAACCAGATGTTTTCTTTCTTTTCTTTAATTTTGTGGGATCTTCTTCAACAATATTTACTCCAGATATTGTTGAATTACCACGTGACCTCTTTTCTGCGGCCTTGTTATCCTCTTCGATTATCAGCTTTACCATGAGATCTTCAACAGTCATCTCCTTGCGTTTATGTTTCAAGTAGTTTTTGAAGTCCTTCCACAACTGTGGTAACTTCTCAATAATGGCCGCCACTTGAAAAACATCATTCACAATCAATCCTACATTAAAGATTATGTGAGCATTAAGAATAGACTTAATATATTCAACATAGGCATTAAATAAATTTATACATTCAGCAAGGAGATCATGGATTATGACCTGCAGTTCTTGAACTTGGGTGACGACGGTCTTGCTGTCTATCATCTTATAGTCCAAAAACTTTGCCACAATGAACTTCTTCATTCCGGCATCCTCTGTTTTGTACTTCTTTTCTAAAGCATCCCAGAGTTCTTTTGAGGTCTTGACACTACTGTACACATTGTACAGATCATCTTGCAGGCCACTCAGAATATATTTTTTAACTACAAAAAATACTGAATGTGTCCATGCTTCTGTTACCAAGAATCATTCATTAGCTGGAGTTTCATCCGACATAACAGGAACATTCTCATTAATGAACCTCTGCAGACTCAACGTAGTCAGATAGAAGAACATCTTCTGCTGCCATCTCTTGGGAGGAATTAATATGTAAGCCATTCTCATATTAAGAAATTTAATAACCCCCTCAAGTACCCGAAGTTACATATTAATTTCTCCCAAGATAAAACGGATTACCTATTAGAGAAGTAGATGTACCTCAAACTTCACTAATTTCAGCAAACGCAAGAATAGAAGCGAGAGCACACACAGACTCTGTCGATCGATAATTTATTTTAGTAAGAAAATGTATGCAGAGAGAAAAAAAAATTAGTGAATGAAAAAGGAAAGAGACCTCTTATTTATAGCCATTTGCAGCAAGGAACGCGTCTGTTCGGACAATAGTGTCTTTCCAGAACGTTGTGTCTTTTTGGGAAAAGTAACGCCTTTTCGGATGGAACAGGTCCCTTCAGAATGTTTTTATCATTATGCGCGAAATTAATTATGTTAATTAACTAACATTCTGAATTAATTTATAAGAGAAAGAAAATCAATTAATGAGATTAATTAAATAAATTTTGTCCAAAAATATTATCAATCAATCACATCCAAATCCAAAGCCGAAGTCGAGCGACGACCACGACGACGGCGCAAGGGGGCACCTTCTTCTTAAACCTTTAAGAACTAAATGAAGTGTTTCCTAATATAAGGACAACAAATTTCCTTTCTTCTACCAATATGAGAGAAATGACTTTTCATTTGCAATTTGCAATGACTTTTTCATTTTCCCTCCAAAATTGGTTCCCCCACATTTTCATTTTATCTTCTTATTTTCCATTCACACCTTGCTAAAACCCAACATGGGTTATATAATTAATGAGGGCTAGTGATTTTACATGGAAGTAAAATTGTGACAAGACAAAAAGGTAAAAATTAAGGTCTAAGAGAGATTATTTAAATTGAGTGATTTTTGTGTTTTTTTGTGATTGTCAGAGTGAAGTGGTGTGGAAATAATAGTGATTTGATTAGAGTGATGAAGAATTGTGATTGCGAAAAATAAAATCTACATAATTTTGTGAATTGGAACACTCTGTATAATTCAAGAGTAAATTGACCAAATGACATATTAAAAATTACATGTTACTAGTTCTAACAATACTCTCTAGTTGTTCCTACAGTGTAGAATTCTAACCGCACCTAACAAGTTATTAAACCTATTTATTTTAAAAAATAAAAACGACAAAAAAAATTAATTCTAGGTAAAATGGTATCATTAAAGTAGGAAATATCCCTTCCATAAATATAGATTTTGCGTAACTGACATAAAATAATGACTCCCTTAATTATCTCTCTATTTGTTAATTACGTAATTGTTATCACAAAACTTTAATTCTCTCTCTTTATTCATCATTTTTCTTTTCTTTCTTGCGGTTTTATTTTTTGTACCGTTAATCTAATCATGAAAAGTAATGGTGTGTGTTCAATATTTAATTCAACACTGAGGTCGATGAGATGCTGTAGGATATTAGGATACTCTTTGATTATTCTTTTTTTTTTTACGTGTTTTCTTGATTTGTGTATTTTATTCGGTAATTTAATATTTTTTAAATGGTATTTGTTTTTTTTAATGAATTGAAATTTCTGAAATAGTTTCTGATCTGTATTTTTTTAATGGAAATTAATTTAGGAACTTTATCATATATATATATTGTCGTTTGCATAGTTTAACAATTTTTTGGTATGATACCAGTGTGAATTGTGATTGGAGTAATAAATTTTAATTTGTGTATTAATTCTGATTTGTGTATGATAAAAAAATCGTAATATTTTGGTGTAGAAAAATTAGATAACTTGAGAATTGAATTGAAATAATATTAATTAAGGTTTAAAATGAGGGAAAATTGTATATAATAGCAAACTATTAATTCAAATTAAATGTTATAAATATAGTTTGATTTAATTGTACCTCATAGCAAACTGTTGCTATTTCACCTCTCTCCTGATGAATCTCGCTCGCCACTCTCGTTCTCTCCCTTGCCTCTCTCATTTTTTATACAAACGCAAGTGTATAAAGTGCGTTTGTGTTTGTATAAAGCGAGAGAAAATTGTATATATACATATATTTTCGTTCCCCTTCCCCTCTCCCAGATCTCGCTCTCTCACTCGCCTCTCTCACTTTATACAAAAAACGCAAATTGTATAAAATGCGTTTGTGTTTGTATAAAGCGAGAGAAAATTGTATATATACATATATTTTCGTTCCCCTCTCACCTCTCTCCCAGATCTCGCTCGCCACTCTCCCAGATCTCACTCGCTTACTCACCTCTCTCACTTTATACAATTGATCTTTTTGTATATGTATACCAAAGCAGATTATACAACTGCTTTCTTTTGTATATGTATAGCGAAAAATACATATTTATGTTTGCTATGAAGCGCAATTATGCAAACTTTGCAATAGCATACAAATATGAATTTTGTGTCTGCTATATGTGAAAGTTGCTCTTAAAATAATGTGTATTAACTAATTTGGTTTATTTTTTTAACCTAAACACATAGTTTTTAGGGTTGTAATTTTTTAGTGGTGTTTGTTGTAATTGACAATGTCATGACATAAAAATTTTCATTTGTTCTTTCGTTCTCTGTAACGACATGTTCCCGTCGTTATAGAAAATTCAATGGGGAAAGAATTGGGGCCAGAAAACTTTTGAGTAGTAACTTTGGATTTCCTAGCCCAGTCTATATTTGGACGAAATCGGAGTCAGTGAGGTCTAGGGAAATCTAGTAACAAATGAGAGATCTAATTATGATTTTGATCACATGACTAGATAACTAAGACGTTAAGGAACCCGTACGACTTTATGAAATGGAATTCGGGTGAGTAGAACTCCCGAATCGATATTAGCATGAACGGTATTTTCTGAGCGTCGTTGATTAAAGGTGTCTGTGAAATGGGGGTCTTGGAATTATTAAAATAGCTCACTGTTTTGTGCAAGCCACTTTGGCGATGGTTTTGGTCGCTCTGGCAAGGCAGATGTAGCGGGGTGGGTCCCGTCGTAGCGGGACAGACTCGACTTAAAGTCAAAATTAAACCCCAAAATCATATTATTCTACAATCTTCGAACTTGAGAGCTAAGGAACGAACCCAAGGCTTTTCTTGACTGTTTTCCACCATTCTTGAGGCTAAAGGTAAGGTTTTCACTCCTCGAATATGTTTTTCGATTCGTAGAACTTGGTTTCTTGGGTGATTATTGTTGGGGAAGGGTTTTTGGAACTGTTTGGATGGTGGGAAAATCCCTAATTTGGGTAATGGGATCTTGGGTTGGCCTAGGGTTGATAATGTTGATTATAATCTTGGTAATTAGGCCTCGTTTATTGATCCTTGCGTTAATTGTATGTTTTTAGACCACAAACAAGAGAAAAAAATTTGAAAAGGGAAGATTCAAGTGCCTTAAGGGATTCAAGCTTGGATTCGAGGTAGGTGATGGTTGTGGTTTCATATTGGTGTGATATATGTTTGTAATTGCTCATTATAATGCATGTATGTACGCGAATGTTGCATTATTGATCACCATAATCGTACATGAGGATAATTGAATAATTGTATGACATGAATCACCTATTGGTGTATGATTGTGAGAATATACATTGGGATTATGATGGTGGTTTGTTGAATGGATCGGTTGCCACGTTCCGGCATAAACATGGGATCAGTTGCCACGTTCCGGCATAAATATAGGATCAGTTGCCACGTTTCGGCATAAACATTGGATCGTGTACCACAATTCGGTATGCTAACAGTTTGGGTGTAGGTTCCATGAGAGGACCATTGAATTGTGTTGTGCATCTACTTGTGATGATTACATTCATATCTAATGATGATTGATATTGGAAGACTGTATGTTGCTCTAAATTGATAACCAATGTGTATTATTGAGAACGTGTGATGCTACATTGATCCTAAAAAGATGACTAATAATGTATATGTTCGGTATATGCCTGTTTTATAATGTTGTGGTTACTTGCATGTGTTTCACTTATTGGGATAGTCGCGTGATCCTACCAGTACACTGTGGTTGTGTACTGATACTGCAGTTGCTTGTTCTTTGTTGAGTACAGGGCATCTTCAGGTGGCTATTGATAGACCTTAACTAATTGACTATTGAGCGTGACCAAATTCAAGGGTGAGCTAGTTCTTTCAGGCTGTCATAGATCTCTCTTGTTTAAGTCTATTATTTTCGGACTCAAACTATTTGTTTATGGTGTTTGTTTAGTTTCGTGGTTGTGCCCCTTGTTCTTAGACTTGTTGTTAGTAGAGTTTTGGTACAATGACTTTCAGGTTCTAGGGGTTGTTCTTCTTCATTAGTTTGGTTAATTTGTTTAAAACTTGGGGAGTTTATGGGAACTCCGTATTTCTTTTAGTCATTTAAACCTGCTTTTGTACCTTTAAATGTTTTAGTTTTCATTAAGTTGTTTAGTCTGCGTTGTAGTAATGGTTCTCCCACCGGAGGGTTAGTGTGGGTGCCAATCATGACGGTTTGAGTCATGACAAAGTTGGTATCAGAGCCCTAGGTTCGTTGATCACATTGTACCAAAACGAGTATAGTAGAGTCTTGCGGAACGGTACGATGACGTCCGTACTTTTCTTCGAGAGGCTCTAGGACTTTAGGAAAAACTCACTTATTTCTACTCTTTCGTGCTATGACTTGAATCCAATTGGTATCTGGGTGATACAAATTGATATTTTTCCTCCTTAACTCTATGGTCCGAGCTAGAGCAACAACAACGGTAACACCATCACTAGCAAGAGAGGATGTGTATCGTCTACCGACAGTTGAATAGGGTCATTATTCAGAACAAGTATCCATTGCCTCGGATAGATGACCGTTTTGACCAGTTGCAAGGTGAATCGATTTTCTCTAAGATTGATTTAAGGTCTGGTTACCATCAGTTAAAGATTGAGGCGGTTAAGAATTGGATTCGACCAATTTCTATGATTGAAATTAGCAGTTTTGTAGGGCTTGCTAGCTACTATTGTCGCTTGTGGTATGAGTTGAGTTCAATTGATATCTCCCGATTCCAATTAGTATCTCAACGAAGTGAACTATACGACGTAGTCCTGACTGAAGGGACACAATCAAGTTAATTGGATCTAAGAAGGTTCAAATTGGTATCTAGCCTTAGGGGCCGTATAAGGCATATATAATCAGTAACGGTCGTCTATGGAACAAACTAATGAAAGAATTTGGACTTATATGCAAGTTGTAAGTACTTGAGTGCCGTGAAACTGGTTGCGAAAAGCAATTCATCATGAGATTACGTGCAAGAGTCTAGATAAATTACGATGTGGTTCGTAAGCTAGAAATCTGGACATGCGTTGTGACCAACTGATAACCGTGTGAGAGTCTGGGTATATCCTAGGTATATGTGTGGTAGTGTTGAAACGATGTGAAAAGATTCTCAAGTGCATACTTCACTGGGTTGACCGAAGGGGGGGCTAGACAACAATTGTCCTAGCTAAAAAGATTTTCTTAAATGCCTAGTTTTAGTCGAGAAATCTAGGGGAAATTTAGAAAAGAGAGGAACCCAGAAATTGTTGGCAGGGGTTCTATTTCTGTCAAGGCCGTTGAGGCGGGATTTTCCCCGCCACGGTGAGACCTCCAGTGCGGGATTTCTCCCGCCAGAGCGAGACAGGGAGAGACAAAAAGCCCTGTCTCCCCTGTTTTCCCATAGTCACAATTATGGACCCCAAATCGTACCCGAACTAACCCTCGCGATCTAATTCAGTGTTTAGCAATCAAATATAAGTTATAAGGTGTGTTAAAATTGTGGAGAACCAGAGCATATGTAGAGGAAATCAGCGAGGCCGTAAAGGCCGGGGAAATGGTAATGCAGGTAGATGAGTAGTGCAGCCAGGCAAGGAGGTTGCCTGTCAAGAGGACATGGCTCAATTTTATGGTTTTTCGGGTAAGACCAAGTTTGAAAGTGTGATGCAGTGGTCACAAGAGCTACTCTTGTCTGTGCCCGGATGGCTATTATTTTGTTTGATCCAGGTTCTACTTATTCATATGTGTTAGTTCAATTGCCTTGGGATTTGATGTGGTTTGTGATATACTTGATGCCCATCCATGTTTCTACCCTAGTTGAAGAGTCATTCATAGTCACTCATGTATATCGTGTTGTCCAGTTGTGTTTATGAATTTTCAGATTTGGGTTGATTTGATTATGCTGGATATGACTAACTTGATATAATCTTAGGCATGACTTGGTTGTCCCCCTATTATATCGGGATTAATTGTAATACTAAGTCGGTAACTCTAGAGATCCCCGGTAGGGAAAGATTATAGTGGGAAGGGGTGTACAAGCCTAAGCTAGCTAAGATCATATCCTCCATTCGAGCTAGGAAACTGGTAGGGCAGGGTTGTTTGGCTTATTTGGTTCATGTTTAGGATGTTGAGGTTGAGTCTCCCTCTATTGAGTCTATTCCTGTGGTGTTTGAGTTTTTAAGGAAGAGTTTCCTATGGATTTGCCTGGTATGCCTCCATATAAAGATATAGATTTCTGCATTGACTTGGAAACTGACACTCTCCCCATTTCCATCCCTCCGTATCGTATGGCTCCAACAGAATTAAGAGAGCTCAAGGCTCAAATCCAAGAGCTTCTTGATAAAGGGTTCATCCGTCCTAGTGTTTCCAAATGGGGTGCTCCTGTCTTGTTTGTTAAGAAGAAAAATGGTAGTATGAGGACTGATGATTTTATCTTAATCCATAAGGGAGTGGATTAATACCGGAATGACAAACTTATGGATAAACAAAGTTCCATTGAGTATATTTGGGCGAAGGAAATTAAAGATGTTAGTAAGAAGGTGCGTATACAAATTGGGTTAGTCCTTTGAATTTGATGAGTATACCTGAATTTGAGGTGTCGTGTTGATGAAAGGTTGACTTTGTAGTGATAGTCAGGGCTGACTGAGCGTAATGGTAATAAGAGTTCGCAATGGATTGTGATAGGATGCAACTATATAATGAGATTGTTGGTTAAGCGAATTCTTGTATAATAATTACGACTTCGAGTATCTAAGGTTGTGGTTTTCCAATATTTTGTGAGTAAAGTGGTTGTATGGAAAGTTTTAAGAGATGGTGGGACACTACTCGAACCGAATTTTAAAGAGCTAGAATTATAATGAAGAAAAATAGTGAGATGTAGTACAACCTTTAGAGAGAGGCTAGAACAATAATATTTTATTTAATTGCGAAGGCGAAAGAGATATCCTTAGAGGGGTAGATAATTGGGTTTAAAGGCACATGATTCCATTCCTTTTGTTGTGACTATGGTAATAGTGTCACAAGTCTTTCAGATTGGTTAAAAACTATTGAAAAAGACTTGAGAAAGGATTGTGCATACATTAGCTTGAGCGTGATCATAAGTGCTTGATTTTGTTTTTGAGTTTAGTAATGATTACGATTGGATTGTTGGCGAAAGATATTGTAAGATCGATGGAGATGCGATCGATGATAAGCGAAGATCCATGATTTCATAAAAATCTTCAAGGTATAAGCTAATGTTGATAGATAAGGGGATTGTGTTATACGATTGAGTTACAATTCAGAGTTTTCATTGTAAGTCTACATTCGTGGTGATATATTTTGTCAAGGTACGAATTTGTAAGGTGAGAAATGATCAATTGTATCAGGTAGTGAACCTTTGAAAGGATTTACACTTGGTTTGAGTTGTAAAGTTTACTACTATTGATTGTTAAGTACCTAATAAAGGTTTCATTTTTAAAAGTGTTGATTTATAATAAGGTAAAAGGTTAGAGTGTTTATGATGGTTGTTAGTATTGTGAATATGATTCACTAGCTATGCTCTAGTGTGTTTTCACTTTTGTGGGTGGATCCTTAGTGGTGGATCAGGGGTACCAAATTCTGCGATGTTCTCTTGGTTAAGTGGGAAGATTTGATTATTTCGAATGACATAATTGGTGTTATCTTGGAGTTGTTAAAGTATTTTAGTGGTTCTACATGTACCACCTTGCTTATGAGTATTTATAGAAGAGCTACCATGCGTATTTGTGGTTGTCCGACAATCTTAATATTCCTCTAGTCGTCGAGCTCATGTATCGATTATGTGTGGTTGAATGTGGGGATCATTGGGTCCAATTATACTGTTCTTAAGAGGTAACCTACAATTACTAAATCTAGCATTTCGATAGTGTTGTTGGAGGGGTTGTATGCTTGGACATGTCTCTCGATGAGTATCTTATTTCTAAAGATCAAATTTGTTATAACTTAAGCTCATGGGAATTTATGTTGTGGGGATGGAGATATTGTTAAGAACTATGATTGTTTGGGTATTATGAGTGTGTGTTGGTTGATTCAGGTTCACTTCTATTTGTAGTGAGTATTGACTTGGAATTTTATTATGCTTAAGTGCTAAAGGATTCGTCCGGATGATTGTGTCAAGGTCCTTGATAACATGTTGTAGACGTGTGTACGATCAACTTTGGTGGTTGTTGGAAATCGCTTTTGTTGTAGTTAAGTTTACATACAACAATATTTATCACTCGAGTATTGAGGTGACTTCATTGAGGCATTGTATGGGAGGATGTGTAGGTATTTAATTGGTTGATTTGAAGTTGAAGATGTGAAACTTTTGAGAGTTGATTTGGTGAAAGATGTTAAGGGTAAGGTGAGAAGTATCCAATCTAAGCTTGTAGCATCCCAGAGTCGACAGAAAAAGTATTTGGGACAAGTATCCCCAGTTATTCGACGATTCAGATACTACTCTATTCTTGTTTTAGCCCTTTTCTCCTAGTTTGTCTCTCGGGGAAGAGTGATGGGTAAATTAGTATCTATTGTAACGACATGTTCCCGTCATTATAAAAAATCCAATGGGAAAAGAATTGAGGCTAGAAAACTTTTGAGTAGTAACTTTGGATTTCCTAGACTAGTCTAGATTTGAACGAAATCGGAGTCAGTGAGGTCTAGGGAAATCTGGTAACAAATGAGAGATCTAATTATGATTTTGATCACATGACTAGATAGCTAAGACGTTAAGAAATCCGTACGAATTTACGGAATGGAATTCAGGTGAGTAGAACTCCCGAAATCGATCTTAGCATGAACGGTATTTTCTGAGCGTCGTTGGTTAAAGGTCTGTTGTGAAATGGGGGTCTTGAAATTATTAAAATAACTTACTGTTTCGTGCAAGCCACATTGGCGATGGTTTTGGTCGCTCTGGCGGGGCCGCTGTAGCTGGATGGGTCCCGCCGTAGAGGGACAGATGCAACTTAAAGTCGGAATTAAACCCCAAAATCATATTATTCTATAATTTTTGAACTTGAGAGCTAAGTAACGAACCCAAGGCTTTTCTTGACTGTTTTCCACAATTCTTGAGGCTAAAGATAAGGTTTTCACTCCCCGAATCCATTTTTTGATTTGTAGAACTTGGTTTCTTGGGTGATTATTGTTGGGGAAGGGTTTTTGGAACTGTTTGGATGGTGGAAAAATCCCTAATTTGGGTAATGGGATCTTGGGTTGGCCTAGGGTTGATAATGTTGATTATAATCTTGGTAATTAGGCCTCGTTTATTGATCCTTGAGTTAATTGTATATTTTTAGACCACGAACAAGAGAAAATTTTTTGAAAAGGGAAGATTCAAGTGCCTTAGGGGATTCAAGCTTGGATTCGAGGTAGGTGATGGTTGTGATTTCATATTGGTGTGATATATGTTTGTAATTGCTCATTATAATGCATGTATGTATGTGAATGTTGCATTATTGATCACCCTAATACATAAATGAGGATAATTGAATAATTGTATGCCATGAATCACCTCTTATTGTATGATTGTGAGGATATACATTGTGATTGTGATTGTGGTTTGTTGAATAGATCGGTTGCCACGTTCCGGCATAAATATGTGATTGGTTGCCACTTTCCGGCATAAGTATGGCATCGATTGCCACGTTCCGGCATAAACATTGGATCGGGTACCACGTTCCGGTATGCTAACAATTTCGGTATGGGTTCCATTAGAGGACCATTGAATTAGGTTCCGTGAAAGGACCATTGAATTGTGTTGTGCATCTACTTGTGATGATTACGTTCATATCTAATGATGATTGATATTCGAAGACTGTATGTTGCACTAAATTGATAACCAATGTGTATTATTGGGAACGTGTGATGCTACATTGATCCTGAAAAGATGACTAATATTGTATATGTTCGGTATATGCCTGTTTTATAATGTTGTGGTTACTTGCATGTGTTTCACTTATTGGGATAGCCGCGTGATCCTACCAGTACATTGTGGTTGTGCACTGGTACTGCACTTGCTTGTTCTTTGTTGAGTACATGGCATCTTCAGGCGGCTATTGATAGACCTCAGCTAAGTTACTATTGAACGTGACTGGATTCAAGGGTGAGTCAGTTCTTTCAGGCTGCCATGGATTTCTCTTGTTTAAGTCTATTCTTTTCGGACTCAAACTATTTATTTATGGTGTTTGTTTAGTTTCAGGGTTGTGCCCCTTGTTATTAGACTTGTCATTAGTAGAGTTTTGGTACAATGACTTTCAGGTTCTAGGGGTTGTTCTTCCGCATTAGTTTGGTTAAGTTATTTGTTTAAAACTTGGGGAGTTTATGGGAACTCCGTATTTCTTTTAGTCATTTAAACACGCTTCCGTATCTTTAAATGCTTTAGTTTTCATTAAGTTGTTTAGTCTGGGTTGTAGTAATGGTTCTCCCACCGGAGGGTTAGTGTGGGTGCCAATCATGACGGTCTGGGTCGTGACATTCTCAGGTAATTACTACTACTTGATTATAAAAGAGGGTCAGGGAGGCCACCTATGGAACGCAAAAAGTCATTTACCAAAGAAAAATTCAAGAGGGTCAAAGTAACATGCAACACATGTCGTCGAGCGGATTACAATAGGAAGACGCGTGGTAGATATCCACCAGAAGCATAGTTTATGATCATTTTTTTCTGCGCTTGTTCAATTTTATCACTGTCCATATCATATTTCAAACCAGTTATGCTTGCAGATTTTGTAATTTCAAAATGGAGCTCAGTACCATTTAAATTTACAATGAACATATCGTTTCTATCGTTTTGATTTCAACATGCAAAAGGTTGTATAGTAATTGTAGTTGCATCTTTATACGTGACATGTCCAATAAGAAATCAAATAGATACTCCTTGAACTGTTGAAACTGCTGGTCGTAGAGGCGTTCTCTAAGATGATTGAAACATCAAGATTAGTGTATAAACTTTTAAAAGCATCACACAAAATCTTGTAAAAAATTCTAAAGATTACAAATTGAATACTAAATTATTCACTAAGTGTATATTTTTGGTATAAAATTGAAAATACGAAATTAAACAAGGGGAAATTACGCAGATACGCAAACATACACGAGTTAATTAGTCAACATAGCTACAGTTTGAATTAATTACCATTCACTACTAATTTCTAGGCAAAATTACACGGAGTTTCAGTTGTATAAACGTGTAGTTTTCAGTATTTGTATAATATAATTTGTATAACTTTTGTATAATGTAATTTGTATAACTGTTTAAAGTTTAAATCTTTGTGTTTGTATAAATTCGTTATTTCAAATTTATACAAAAATAAATAATATCAATTGATACTAACTAGTTTATAAAAAAACGGAAGAACTTTTGTATAATGTAATTTGTATAATATAATATAATTTGTATAACTTTTAAAAGTTTAGATGTTTGTGTTTGTATGATTCGTTATTTTGAGTTTATACAAAAATAAATACAAATCAATTGATACTAACAAGTTTATACAAATACGAACAAAAATAGCTCAATTATAAAAATACACACAAATTATAAAAAACGTAAGCAAATTATACAAACGAGGTCTCCCATAACAGCTTAAACTAGCTACAATCCGTAAATATGCAAACTATAACTAAGGAACCTAATTAAGTTTATTATAGTGGTTATTTATGAAATTTCCTCATTAAACAATTCCCTTTCGATACACATTATATACTCACTTACAATAACATTAATTTACATTGATGTATCAAATGATATAATATATATCAGATTTTTTTGATAAAAATAATGTCGTACTTTAAATATCTACTTCATACTCTCACCCACAAACAATATGCCTAATTTGCATATGAATGAACATTACTCAAGTTCACACAAAAATTTGTACGAAATACATATCACTCAATAAAAATACATGTAAGGTCAAATATATAAAATCATGAAAATAGATTGAACTTTTAATACTTTCTAAAAAACTTTCACTGCCATGTTGCAAACAGTCAAATCTGAATATTTTAGAGTTTGATTTCTTCTCGCGCATATTGTGTTTTGACTCTTTCACTATTGAAGACTCACCCTTCATGAAATGTTTGTAATTTGTTTCATGTACAAAATCTGAATCTGAATCTGAATCTTCCAACCAAGGAGAATCAACAATCTTGTATTTCCTCTTTTTATCATGTTGCTTAGTTGAACTGATTTCAATGGGGACATTGTCTTTTTGGTTTCCTACCCGGTGCCCGAAGCCCACATTGGAGCTCCGACTAAATTCGGATCGCGCTATGCAGGGTCCATTCGGGGGTGGCGCTCCCAACAAAACTTTCTCCATACCCTGGGCTCGAACCCAAAACCTCTGGTTAAGGGTGAAACACTCCCACCAGTGCACCACAACCCATGTTGATAATGGGGACATTGTCACTTTCAATATTCCCATTACTATTTGTGTTTGGTGTTTGACTAGGCAAATTGGAACTTGGTGGTTGACTCAAGCCCATGGTTATTCACTAATCCAGTTTTTTTGGGGGTAAAGTAAGATTATTTAAATTTCTTTTTATGATCAGAATTGAATTGAATTAAACACAAAATAAGAAAAATAAAGCCCACACAGGTTTGAAAATAGAGGTGAATTTCCAATATCTAAGGTGATATTTATCTGTAAAAACTGACATGGTAGTGAAAATATTTTTGGAGAAGATTATGAAGAGAGTATTATACAAATCATGAATTAGTTGAGATTTTTTCCCTTTTGAGAGACATGTGAAGTCAATAACTTATATTATAGTGTAATGATAATCACAATTTTCTCGATAATCTTCCATAAATGACACACTTTTTTGATTATCTAGAAAATAAAATATTTGTGGGCTTTGCATCTATCAAAACGAAAATATCTAATCAAGAATACATTTTTTGTCAATATAAAGCATAGGTCTAGCACCCAAGTTTCCACCTAGTGGTCTAGTGAATTGAGAACCATCAAGTCTCATGTTCAAATTAAGCGCATCACCTGTATTTAAGAGAATATTTTTGGTATAGAAAGTCTCAAATTCAGATCTTTCTGTTGTGTGAATTTCCTGAGAAACAAAGTCATAGGCTCTAGGTTTGGGGTTGCTGGAGGCAAAAACACTAGATGATTTCTTCTCATATGTTCAAACCTTGGTTGATAGAGTTACTTGAAATTAGTGTTGGTGGGAGACAACAAGTATCTATAGAATTAGTTGAGGTGCATACAAAATGGTATGAATATATTCAAACCTTGGTTGATACAGTTACCTGAAATCTGTATCGGTAGGAGGTAGGAGGCAGCAGGTATTCATAGAATTAATTGAGGTTGTATGGACACCAATTTGTATGGGAGGTAACATGTATTCGTGAAATTAATTGAGGTGTGTGCTAGCTAGTTCGGACACAACTGGCTCAAACACCTCAGTGTCAAACAAAAAAAACATGCTTAGATCTAATATGCTAAAAGTCTTAGTAGTAAGAGTACTGGACAAATTTATTCGTGGATTAAATACTTTTATAGACTACTAAAATCTTCTAATGTTGATTTGACTATTAAATTCTCTTCTAACACACTGCCAACTGTGTTCTATGATTTTTCGTCATTCTCTCGTGTTTATTTTGAATTTCAAGATTTTATTGAAATTAAGAAAAAAATTGGATTCTAGGGTTAGGGGAATATGGGTATTTACACTATGTACTTCATCGGGACCCTATAGTGTGTTTTGTTCAGGGACACTCTGTAATTGCACTGAATTTCGTGGAGATAAAGGTTTGATTTTTAGAATAATTTTTTTGTGTGTTCTAGGCGTCATTGTTGTGGGTAATGGAACAATGTTTTGTTTGGGTGTGTAAATTAATGAATTCTCTAGAGTTGCAATTGAAAAAGGTTAATGGTAGGAATTTGATGGGGTTTATAATTACACTGTAGTAACATTATTGCACAGTAAAGTATAATGATTTATGCAAAAAGAGGATCGTATTCTTTGTATAACGTGATGATAGATGAAGGACAAGACTTTACAGGTAAAATTATGTTTATGTGGAGATTTCTATTTGTAGCTTGGCTATGTTTTCACTAGCAAGAGTTTTCTTTTCTTGTTCTTTTGCTTGTTATGGGGGCTCAACTTGTTTATCTTTTCATCAAAGGGGGAAAAAGGAAGAAAAGAAATCTAGTGCAAGATAGGGTTAAGTTTAATTGAATATGCGGTAAATCTAATTAAATTTGTCACGTGCTCCAGAGTTGTTGGTTTTTTGTTAGTACGTTGTGTCACGCTATGAGCCTACATCTTGGACGTGCTTGGCACTCGAGAACCATTGTTGGTCTCCAAGCGAATCCTCAATCACCCTTTACAAAGAAAAGGACTATTACATTACTGAAGTACTTTTCAAAACATCAATCATACTCTTTCTTTTTCTCAATTGTCAAATAGTACATATGAAATCATTTGATTCCTCCTTTAACGACTCTGTTCAAAACTTTACATTTAAAACGTATACTTATGGACTTATATTTCAAGTCCAAGATCGATATATAATAACTAAAAACTCTTATACTTTTCTGAAAATAGTGCTATCCTTTTCAATAAAAACATGATACATTCGGAACCCTTTAAGTTCCATTAAACTCCTTTTTTTTCTTCAAAATAATGTTTTTGAACTTTTCTCTTTAGCTCACTTTAGTTTCCAAAATCAATGTAAGGAAAACTACTGACTCAAAATACCTTTAGAAAAACTCAATATATATAGGGTTCATGTGGAACTACAAGCATGAACAATAATTCAAGAATTTCAACGCATAAAGTATCAAAATCTCATAGAAGTATATGAGGAACTTTCATGCAATTTTCTTTGAAAAATAACTTTACTAAATCAATAAGGTACATGTGATACTAAGCATGAAATACATTATAAGATTCACATGCAAAAATAGGAATCAAAACCTCAACTGTTAAAGAACTGAATTCAAATACCAAGAACTATGAATATATCCTTTAGAGGTGACGATTTCTGGCTGAATTGAGATGTAGGACGTGAGGATGGATTAGTCCAACACTATGAATAACCTTACATACCTGATTATAAAGATTTTAGAATGGAAACTTTGGAGGAGACTTGATGTATCTTGAGCTTGAGGAGGAACATTAGCTTTTTGGAGGAAACCTTTGATCTTGGAACCTTGGTGCTTTCTCTTGATAAAAGAAACTTTTTTATGAAGTTCTTAGAGTGGAAGAACATGGGAAAACCTTGGGTGGAAGTATTCTCTTAGTATCTTGAATTTTTGACTTGAAGGTTTTAGGGTTCTTGATGGGGAAAAGGAACCCTTGGTGAGTTTTGAGAGAATTTCTAGATACTTGAATGTTTTGATTGATGAAAACTATTTAATTGAATGATATACTTAGTTAAAACACTCTAAAACGACTTAAAATAGGATTAAAAATGACATAGGGGAAAGGCCAAAACGACCCCAACTTAAAAACTGAAAAGGGGCCTAAAACGGGCGGTTTCACGGACCGTTTAAGGCTTCACAGGCCATCTAGCCGGTCGTGAAGCTTCACCTGCCCAACAGTGCTTCACTAAAACGAGCATAATTATTTACTCCGGGCTCAAAATGAGGCACTTGGTGGCGTTGGAAAGAGGACCCAAAGAACTTTAATTTGATAGGTCATGGGACACCTAATTCACTTTGTGCTGAGATATATGATCGTTTGAAGTTGAGAAAAAACTTAAAAACTAATGGGTGACTTATACGAACCCCTAAACGTACCGTACAAGTCACCACGGGTTGTCTAGGGTCCCGTCTAGGTGACTCCTGCCTAGGCAGCCTTGGATGGTCGTTCACGATGCCCAAGACGGGCCGTCTCTAAACAGACCGTCTAGGGTGTCGTGAAGGGTTCATGGACTTGCCTGTTTCCTCTCGATCTTTAGCCCTTTTTGAAGTCCGAGGTGTTACACGAACGATTCAAAATTTAAGAGTAGAGTTGTGATGTGTTATAGAACGATTCAGGTCTTAGCTGAGAAATTTTCGGGGTGTTACATGTTGTTCTTCATATGTATGTTCAGACTTCAGAGTATATCAAGTTAAGACTAAATTATATACCTCAAAATTTTCTAAATGTGATGTTTATGATTTTATACAATTCACTTGCTTGGAATTTTTTTTATTTTGATTCCATAATTGAAATGTGAAGGCACATACTCCAAACAACACTCTATTTAGCTGGTTAGTAGTGAAGCCAATAATCTAGTTGAGAGGAGTTCAACTACTTTTACTTGATACTTACTGGCTTTTAGGTTTTGATATGTAATTTAAGGAATAAGCCTGTCATCACTTGTTTCCCCAAAGGTTTTATGCAAGGCATAGTTAATCTTAGGAAAAGTATGGATTATGTAGCCAAAGGTAGAGAGGCGTTAAGACATGTTTTTCCCATTTATGTGCATGTGGTAATGATATTGTATCATCTTGTTCCACTGTCTGGGATAAACTCATGTTATATATAGATTTCTGAAAAGGAATTATCATGAAAAATTTCTAAAGTAAAATTGAGTAGAGATTAAAAAAAGTGGCTAGATCGATCTCATATATTCTCCTACATTATTTCTGTTACATATTTTGCTGAAAGATGTTGATTTATTTGTGAAAACAGAGGAAAGTATGTGTTGGTTTGGGACCAAAACCGTTATGTGGTTTCCACAACTGAATATATGTATATGTTCACCTATTTTTTAGTAAAAAAACAATAGTCATTGAGTGTTGCTAGAAGGAAAAAAAAGTATTGATTTTTAAAAAACAAAAGAATAGAGAATTGCTGAAATTGATCACATGTGTAAAATGCTTCAAAACAAAAGGGGACATGGGGACATTCGGATAAATAATTTGGATTGAACGAGTATTGACAAAATTAGTGTGGAAAGGGGCAACTCTCGATACTATTGTAATCATTTAAAATTTATTAAATATAAATTTATAAAATAATTCGGATTATATTAAATTTATAAATATTAATCTAAATAAATATTATGGATTAATATAATTGGGTTAATTATTTGAATCCAATAAATTAAAGTCCAAATTAATTGATTTGGACTAGGGGTGTACAAAACTGAATCGAAAATCGAACCAAACCGCAAATCTAGTCAAATCGGAAAAAAACCCGACTATATTTGGGTTGGTTTGGTTTCAACTAAAAAAACCAACCCGACATTATATATACAATATTAAAATTTTATTTTGTACGTAAAAATATTTACTTTGATATAATTTTAAAATATTTGTTATACTTTTTCATAGTTTTTATCTTTTAATAAATTATTTCATGTTTGAAAGTTAGAATTCTTAATGGTCCAATAAAGATTATAGTCCATAGATGTTGATCATTATAATAAAGCTTAAATCAAAATCAAATTAATACTAATGCAAAAAGAAAATCAATTCAACACTAAGAATGTGTCACGCCCCAAGCCTACACCTCAGACGTCGCTGGCACTCGAGAACCATTGCTGGCCACACACGAAACTTTGGCCTGACTTACTTACTCAGCGGAAGACTCTAAGCATTATTACAATGATCAAATGCACTTACTCAATTGTTAAATAAAATAACTTAGAATGTTTAAAAGTCAACATTCAACTTGGCCAAAATGGCAACTCAAGTCTTAACTATGAAATGATAATGTAAAGACAACTGAACTACTAACTGTCTATGAATCCTCTAAAACAAACAGGGATGTAGGGACCAGACCCCCGATCATCCTAACAATGAAATACTGAAAGCAAAACAAAAGGAGTCTTCTGAAATGCAAGGAGGCTCACCAACTGACTCTGAGTGCTCAACTGGATCAATGAGACGCTGGATGATGATCCTGGTTACCTGCGTCTGCATCATAATAAGATGCAGGCCAACTGGCATTAGCACATTGAATGTACGAGTATGTGAGTTGGGATGCTAAACATAACTTAAGCTTGAAAAGAATCTGAAAGAAATATTTACCTTGGCTTTACTCAACTCATGATTAACTTAACTCAATATAAAGCAATAAAACACATGCAATATATAGAAAGCATTTAAAACAGTAGAAAATAACTTAGTTCGTTAAAGAAAAAGTAATAACAATCTCAACTTTACCCATATATTAAAGTAATATAGTTTCTGTGGGAGTTTCTCTAATCGACAACCACCACTATGAGCCTAAGTGGTGATAAAGCGTCTTGCCCACGCTGCCAGAACAGTCCTATACTTTGCCGTCATATAGAATGCTTAACGAAGTGGATCTACTAGTCTATGCTAAAAAGCAACTTAAGAAGTCATCTAAAAAGTATGATCTTTTACTATCCATGATGGCTACATGGTTTATGGAGACTTGAGTTAATATGAACTCGTATCCCCATATCGGTGCTCAATACTACTCCCAAAATATACTTAGCTCATATGTTTTTAAAACAAACTTCTTTCTTTGGTTTGAGATAATTACTCGAAACTTAGCTTAAAAGCTCTCTTGGAGTCGATGTTCCCTTTCTTGCTCAAATGTGAAAACATTTTTAAACTCTTTGGGAATACATAGTCCCCATATAATTCTTTGAAGAAATAAACTTCAATCTTTACTCTTTACTCTTTACTCAACTTGAACTTTAAGTCTTAAAACAAAGTTAAAACGTTTGTGAAAGACTTTTAAAAACTTTATAAACTTCTCTTTGACTTGTTTCTTAACTTCTAGACTTGACTCCTAACTTTCCTTGAATTGAATTATGGATTCAAGGTTCATGATCTCATGTTTATGGATGATTTAATGATGTTTAGATGTACCTAAGAGTGTTGGAATCAACTAGAAAACATAGGTACATTGCTAAGGAACTAGTACGGAAAGTTGGGAAAGAAATGGGAAGAACTGGCGTCCCTGGCGCTCTGAGAGGCGCGGGGCACCAGAGCACAAACTTCAGAGCTGAAGTTGTGGCGCTCTGGCTGGCGTGTCACCCCAGAGCCCAAACTTCAGACTCTGAAGTGGGGAGCTCTGTGAGGCGTGACGCCCCAAGCCCCTGCCCAGAAAATCCCCAATTTTTCTCCTTCGTTTTTCATCTCTAAGCCCTCTAAACTCCGATGGTTCTCTCCCCAAACGTTTAGAATCGACTACACCCTCAAAATACAACAGATTCTAACTCGAAATCACACCTAAAACATGAATCAAACTCAAGAAAACTTCAACAACACAATCCACAAGAATTCAAACGAATTTCATCAAGAACTCAAAGGATTTACTTCCAAATCTAATATACTTTGCTGAATTGAATCATGTTTGGTGCGTGGGTGAACTAAACCAACACTATGTGATCTCACATACCTCGTAGGGATCACCCCTTGATGAAATCCACAAGCTAAACTCGAACGTTCTTGACGGTTCTTGATTTCTCTTCTCCTTTCTCCTCTTTTCTCTTTTCTCCAAGCCATAGCGTGAACTTCAAACTTTTCTAAACTGACTAAAATCTGAATTTTCCCCAATTAAACTCCTAAAAACGAATTAAAACAATTGGTAAGGAAAAGACTAAAATACCCTTCCAAAATCCAGATTAGACTTTCGTAATTCAAACAGCCCAACTTCCAAAGGGCATATCTCACGCATACGAACTCGGAATCGTGCAAACTCAGCGGCGTTGGAAAGATTATTCCAAGACATTTCCTACCATATATGGAAGTACACCTAACTCATACTGAGATAGGAGTTATGACCGTTTGAAGTTGACCAAAACTCAACTTATTCTAACTAGACAAAATTTTCAGATTTTCATTCTTTCCAAAAACGACTATTTCCAATTATTAACTCCTTCCTAGTTATTTCAATTTGCAAGACTTTACAATATCTCCTCTTTGGGAACATTCGTCCTCGAGTGAGATTAATCTTACTAGGCTAAGGGTGTAACATCAGGTTCAAACACCTAACAAGCAAATGCAAACAAGAACTTCTCTGGATTCGAAGAGATGTGGATATCTCTTACAATCAAGCAATGCAATTACAACATGCTAACTTACAAACAAAAACCCAACAAAAGTATTAGTACCTTAATTCAGAACTTCTCTGGATTCGAAGAGATGTGGATATCTCTTATTCATATCCTCATCAGCTTCCCAAGTAGCTTCCTCAACAAATTGGTTCCTCCAAAGGACTTTGACTGATGCTACATCTTTTGTTCTCAATTTGCGAACTTGGCGATCTAAAATTTGAACAGGAATCTACTCATAAGACAAGCTATCCTTGATCCCAATATCTTCGGTTGGTATTATCAATGAAGGATCAAACATGCATTTCTTCAACATGGAGATGTGAAATACCGGATGAACCGTTGCTAACTCCTGTGGTAGCTCCAATTCATAAGCTATTTTGCCAATCTTTTTGGCTATTCGATAAGGTACAATATACCGGGGGCTAAGTTTCCCCTTCTTACCAAATCTCATAACGCCCTTCATGGGTTAAACCTTTAAATACACCCAACCATCTACTTCAAACTCTAACTCTCTTCTCCTAACATCAGTGTAGAATTTCTGACGACTCTGCGCCATCTTCAATCTCTCTTGAATCACTTTCACCTTCTCCATAGCTTGATGAACTAAATCTGGTCCTATCAACCCAACTTTACCAACTTCAAACCATATAGGAGATCTACATCTTCTCCCATAAAGACCTTCATAAGGAGCCATTTGGATGCTAGAATGGTAACTACTGTTGTAAGCAAACTCGATGAGAGGTAGGTGATCATCCCAATTACCTTTAAAATTGATCACACACGCCCTCAACATATCTTCTAAGGTCTGAATAGTGCGCTCTGCTTGCCCATCAGTCTGAGGATGAAATGCGGTACATAAGTTCACATTTGAACCCAAGCCTTTTTGGAATGACTTCCAAAACTGTGCAGTAAATTGCGTACCTCTATCTGAAATAATGGATACCAGAACCCCATGAAGTCTTACCACCTCTTGAAGATACAACTTAGCATAATCTTCTGGTGAATGGGTTGTGTTTATCGGCAAAAAGTGGGTTGATTTTGTCATTCTGTCGACAATCACCCAAATAGAATCATGTTGCCTATGAGACCTTGGTAGACCTACGATGAAATCCATATTAATCATTTCCCACTTTCATTTCGAAAGTTCTATATTCTGAGCCAAACCACCGGGCCTTTGATGCTCTACTTTAACTTGTTAGCAATTCGGGTACTTAGCAACAAATTCAGTAATGCCCTTCTTCATACTACTCCACCAAAAGACTTCTCTCAAATCACAATACATATTTGTGGAACCTGTATGATTAGAATACCTGGAGCTATGAGCTTCCTCCATGATCCTCTCTTAGAATCCATCCACCATTGGTACACACAATCTACCTTGATATCTCAATACGCCATCTCCCCCTTGTTCAAAAGCTAATATTTTTTTCTTATGAACAGTTGCTTTTAATTCAAGCAAAATGGGATCCTGGTCCTGCTTCTCTTTTACTTCTGACACTAATGATGATTCAGCCCCATTCATCACCACTACCCCTCCTTCTGTTGAATCCATTAGTCGGACTCCCAAGCGTGCAAGTCTATGCACATCTTTCGCTAACTCTCTCTTTTCTTCCTCAACATGGGTGGTACTACCCATAGACAACCTGCTTAAAGCATCAGCAACAACATTAGCCTTACTTGGGTGATAAAGAATAATCATGTCATAATCCTTGAGTAATTTTAACCACCTCTTTTGTCTGAGATTAAGCTCTTTCTGAGTGAACACATACTGAAGGATCTTGTGATCAGTGAATAATCAACATGAACACCATACAAATAATGACGCCATATATTCAAAGCAAATACTACAACAGGCAACTCTAGATCATGGGTTGGGTAATTCTTTTCATGAATTTTCAATTGTCTGGAGGCATAAGCTATAACATTGCCATTCTGCATTAACACGCAACCCAAACCAACTCTAGATGCATCACAATACACCACAAAACCTTGCGTACCTTCTGGTAATGTCAAAACTGGGGCAGTAGTCAACCATTTTTTCAATTCCAGAAAGTTTTTCTCACAAGCTTCAGACCATTGAAACTTCACTGTCTTTTGAATTAACTTGGTCAAAGGGGATGTAATTGATGAGAACCCCTCTACGAACCTCCTATAATAGCTAGCCAGACCCAAAAAACTCTTAATATCAATTGGAGATGTGGGTTTAGGCCAATTTTGCATTGCTTCTATTTTCTGAGTATCAACTTTAATTCCCTCTCCAGACACAATGTGGCCTAAAAATGCCACATACTCAAGCCAAAACTCTCACTTAGAGAACTTGGCATACAACTCTCTATCTTTTAAAGTTTGGAGAACTATTCTGAGATGGCTAGCATGATCTTCTTCATTCCTCGAATAGATTAGTATGGCATCAATGAAGATGATAACAAACATATCTAAATAAGGTTTGAATACTCTATTCATAAGGTCCATGAATGTTGCAGGCGCAATGGTCAAACCAAAAGACATAACTAGGAATTCAGAATGACCATAACGGGTCCTGAATGCTGTCTTGGGAATATCACATTCCCTTACTTTCAACTGATGGTAGCTTGATCTGATATATATCTTAGAGAAACAAGTAACACCCTGAAGCTGATCGAAAAGATCATCAATTCTTAGAAGAGGATACTTGTTCTTGATGGTAACCATGTTCAACTGACGGTAATATATACATATCCTAAGGGGAACCATCTTTCTTTCTCACAAATAAGACCGGAGCGCCCCAAGGTGAGACACTTGGTCAAATAAAGCCCTTATCTAGGAGATCTTTCAATTGTTCTTTAAGCTCTTTCAACTCTGCTGGTGCCATTCTATATGGCGGAATAGAGATAGGACGAGTATTTAGAAGAATGTCTATACCGAAGTCTATTTCTCTCTCATGATGGACTCTGGGTAGGTCATCTAGAAAGACTTCTGGAAACTCTTTTACTAGTGCAACCGACTCAATAGAGGGTATCTCAACACTAGAGTCATTAACTCGGACTAAGTGATAGACACACCCCTTAGAAACTAACTTTCTTGCCTTAAGGTAAGAAATGAAACGACACTTAGGCACTGCTGAACTACTTTTCCACTCTAAGAATGGCTAATTAGGAATTTGGAACTTGACAACTCGAGTTCTACAATCTATGGAGGCATAACAGGCATAAAGCCAGTCCATACCTAGAATGACATCAAAATCTGCCATGTCTAACTCAATTAAATCAACCATGGTGTCTTTGTGATTTATGGAAATGACACAATCACGATATACTCGCTCAGCTAGAATAGACTCCCCAACTAAAGTGTAGAAACACAAAATGGTTCACAGAGTTTCTCAGGAATAACATCAAACTTAGTTGCAATATAATGGGTTACAAAAGATAAACTTGCTCATGGGTCTAGCAAAGCATAAACATCAAAAGTAAAAACTTTGATCATACCAGTGACAACATCTGGAGAGTTCTCTTGCTCTTGGCGACTAGTGATCGCATAAAGACAGTTTTCTCCTCCGCCAGTACCAGATGTAGCTCCTCCAGGTGCAGCCCTGTCTGGTGGTACAACTGATAAAGATTGGGCTCTATTGCCCTGATTTACACTACCTTGCTTGTTCTTAGGGCACTCTTTCATGAAGTGACCCTCTTGTCCACACTTGAAACAACCTGACTGGCCATCACGACACTTACCTGGGTGGGTTCTACCACACCTAGCACATGCAGGAGCCCAGTTACCTCCTTGTGCCATACTACCCTGAGACTCTGCAGGTCTAGCTCTGAAGTTCTGCGAATTCTGACCATTATATTCACCTTTGTTTTTGGGTGCATGTGCACTAGCAGATGATGGAGCAGGTCCCTTTTACTTTTGCTGAAAGGACGAACGGTTCACATTACTTTTCTGCTGCCCGGATTCACTCCCTGTCTTAGCCTTCTTCCCTCAGCTTTTCTTCATCAACTTGTTGCACATAAGTCATCAACCTGTCTATATCAATGTCCCCAATTAGCATAGCGGCCCTGCCCTCTTTGCTTGACAGACGGGTGATATTTAACGTAATCAACGACACGTCTTATAGTTCGGGTGTCTACGATCGTGCAATAGTATAGTAACCCAACCAAGGGTTGGGGTCGTGTCCCAAGGGAGCGGTGGTGAAAATTAATAGAAAATTAGAATTTCATCCTAACTAGTCGTAGCTAAAGACATTAACGATTAAAAATATTGTAAATTAATAGGGGACAGAAGAGTGTCAAATATCAATTTGGGGGTTTGTCATGGATAAGTAAACTAGCAAGATTAACAAGAAAATCTAACAATGAGATGGGGATTCTTGGGATGTGACCGGAATACGGGTTAATCTAAATTATTGGGTACATGCTTTCAATAGAAAACGTATAAAATAATTGTGACTATGCTAAGCTTTATGTGGGAATAAGTTCTCTCTCGAGCAAATTACCCCGTTTCAAATGGGTTCCTCTCGGACACCCATTTGCCGCATGAAGACCACACAACGCCTTACCCCACTCACTCTCTCGAGCTGAGTGGTAGGATATGGGACTAGGGCTCATCCTATCGGGCTGAGCCTCATGTCGACCCACTCCTTAGGCCATCAATCTAGTGGTCTTGGTTTCGCGACTTCTCTCTCGAGCAAGCCGAAAACACATGAGTGAACTTGTATTTGCAACTACAAATCCATTAGATTCAACCACAACAACTAGACGAAATCACCATTAAACTACATTTAATCTATTAGCAAGCAAGACCTAACAATTATCTTAACCCATATTCACTAAATCACACCCAAAGAATTGGGGTTGTTAGCCACACATCAAGAGATAAAAATTTATACCTAAATGAGCTTGCATTCAAATGGGTATGAAGATTTAAGTCTTGTTACAAGCCAAGAAAAAAGAATCCAAGAGACCCAAGTCCAAATCCTTGGAGATGAAACCCTCTTCTTCTTCAAGTCTTCAAAACCCTCTCAAACTCAGAGCAAAAATATGAAAAACTAATATTCTAGACTGAAAAATTATAATAATGTTCCACACTTGAAACTACAACTCTAACTTGTATTTATAGTTTTCACAGATTTGTGCTGCAGCGGATCATTCGGCATCGTTAGTCGGAATCGCCGATCAACTCGGCAATTCAATTTTTGGTGTACTTCACCGCCGTCTTGCAACAGCCTTCGACATCGTCGTGCTCTGGGTCATTGGGCGACATGGTACTGCTTCGTGGAACTTCTCAGTGAAGCGCCGACTGCTCCCTTTTTCCGCCAACTTGATCCTTTCCTTCAGGGCTCAGCACACTGAAACAAAAGGCAAAGTAAGACCCTTCGGCGACTCGCCAAGTGGACTCGGCGATCCTCAAGCCTTCATTTCTTCGTTCTTTTCAGCCTTTCGTTCCTTTTTGCGACGTAGTGTCCATGTTTCCTTCAAACTTCAAATACTTGAAACTTAAGGGTTTTCATTCAGATATTGAGATAAAATAAGCATTTGAGGACACATTTTCTATTAAAGTATAGCCCTAAATGAGTCCAATTTGTGGACTCATCAACGGGACAACCCAACAACAAAAAGACTCATTTTACTCCTCATATCCGCAACCATCTCCGGAGCATAACGGGATAGTTGGGTGAACTTCAACCCATACTCATGAACACTTAGTGACTCCTGCTTTAGGGTAAGAAATTCTCGTACCTTAGCCTCTTTCACTTCTCGGGGAAAGAAACGCCCCAAGAAGGCCTCCTCAAAACAAGCCCAACTTGAAGGTGGTGCATCCTCAGCTCGGTTTTTCTTCCATTGATCGAACCAAGTCCTAGCAACATCCTTCAATTGATATGCAGCTAGTTCTACTCGCTCAGCATTGGCAATGTGCATAACATCAAATACCCTATTCAGCTCCTCAATAAAGTTATTTGGGTCCTCAGTAGTAGTCAAACTAGTGAAGCTTGGAGGGTTCATCCTCAAGAACTCACAAATTTTCGAAGTGTCAGCCTCTTCATGTCGATCCCCTCTGTCTTGCCCAACCTGGTTAGTCACAGCTTGACTTAGCATCCTTATCGCTTCTCTGAACTTAGCATTAGTGACTTCTCCTTGGGGTTGCACTTCAGGTGCATTGGGTACCCCTTGTTCCTCAACATTACGCCTATCAGGACGACCTCTGACAACTCTTCATGGAGGCATGATTAATTGAAAAACATGCGCAAACACAAATTAGAAGAAACTTTTTAGAGTACAAATTCTAAGGCACGAAAAGAGAGTAAAAGAAGTGAGATAGTTCCTAAATGTTACAACCTCCTGATTATAGATGTGGAACGCTTCACACTGATAACTAGGACTCACAAACACGGCTTCATAGACTCCCTAGAACTCTTGAACTTTGTGTTATGATACCAAGTTTGTCACGCCCCGAGCTTGGATGGCACTCGAGAACCATTACTGGCCCCAAGCGAACCCTTGGTCTGGCTTACTTACTCACCGAAAGACTCTAAGCATTATTAATATGATCAAATGCACTTACTCAATTGTTAAATAAAATAACTTAGAATGTTTAAAAGTCAACATTCAACTTAGCAAAAATGGCAACTCAAGTCTTAACATATGAAATGATAATGTAAAGACAACTGAACTACTAACTGTCTATGAAGCCTCTAAAACAAAGAGGAATGTCGGGATAAGACCCCCGATCATCCTAACAATGAGATACTAAAATCAAAACAAAAAGAGTCCTCCGGAATGCAAGGAGGCTCACCAACTGACTCTGAATGCTCAACTGGATCAACGAGGCGCTAGATGATGATCATGGTTACCTGCGTCTGCATCATAATAAGATGCGGGCCAACTGGCATCAGTACATTGAATGTACGAGTATGCGAGTTGGAATGTTAATTATAACTTAATCTTGAAAAGAATCTGAAAGAAACACTTTCCTTGGCTTTACTTAACTCCTGAATAACTTAACTCAATATAAAGCAAATAAAACACATGCAATATATAGAAAGCCTTTAAAACAGTAGAAAATAACTTAGTTCGTTAAAGAAAAAGCAATAACAAACTCAATTTTACACATATATTAAAGTAATATAGTTTCTGTGCGAGTTTCTCTAACCGACAACCACCACTATGAGCCTAAGTGGTGATAAAGCGTCTTGCCCACGCAGCCAGAACTGTCTTATACTTTGTCATTATATAGAACGCTTAACTAAGTGGATCTACTAGTCTATGCTAAAAAGCAACTGAAGGAGTCATCTAAAAAGTATGATCTTTTACTAACCATAATGGCTACATAGTTTATGGAGTCTTGAGTTAATATCAACTCGCATCCCCATATCGGTGCTCAATACTATTCCCAAAATATACTTAGCTCATATGTATTTAAAACAAACTTTTTTCTTTGGTTTGAGATAATTACTCAAAACATAGCTTAAAAGCTCTCTTGGAATCGATGTTCCCTTTCTTGCTCAAATGTGAAAACATTTTTAAACAATTTGGGAATACATAGTCCCCATATATTTCTTTGAAGAAACGAACTTCAATCTTTATTTTTTACTGTTTACTCAACTTGAACTTTAAGTCTTAAAACAAAGTTAAAACGTTTGTGAAAGACTTTTGAAAACTTTATAAACTTCTCTTTGACTTGCTTCTTAACTTCTAGACTTGACTCTTAACTTTCCTTGAATTGAATTATGGATTCAAGGTTCATGATCTCATGTTTATGGATGATTTCATGATGTTTAGATGTACCTAAGAGTGTTGGAATCAACTAGAAAATATAGGTACATTGCTAAGGAACTAGTACGGAAAGTTGGGAAAGAAATGGGAAGAACTGGCGTCCCTGGCGCTCTGAGAAGCACGGGGCACCAGAGCACAAACTTCAGAGCTGAAGTTGTAGCACTCTGGCTGGCGCGTCTCACCAGAGCCCAAACTTTCGACTCTGAAGTGGGGAGTTATGTGAGGCGTGACGCCCCAATCCCCTGCCTAGAAAATCCTCGATTTTTCTCCATTATTATTCATCTCTAAACTCCAAATGTTCTCTCCCCATACGTTTAGAATCGACTACTCCCTCAAAATACAACTGATTATACTCGAAGTCACACCTAAAAACATGAATCAAACTCAAGAAAACTTCAACAACACAACCCACAAGAATTCAAACGAATTTCATCAAGAACCCAAAGGATTTACTTCTAAATCTAATATACTTTGTTGAATTGAATCATGTTTGGCGCATGGGTAAACTAACCCAACACTATGTGATCTCACATACCTCGTTAGGATCACCCTTTGACAAAATCCACAAGCTAAACTCGAACGTTTTTGACGATTCTTGATTTCTCTTCTCCTTTCTCCTCTTTTCTCCTTTCTCCAAGCCCTAGCGTGAACTTCAACTTTTCTAAACTGACTAACATTTGACTTTTCCCCAATTAAACTCCTAAAAATGAATTAAAACAATTGGTAGGGAAAAGACTAAAATACCCTTCCAAAATCCGAATTAGACTTTCCTAATTCAAACAACCCAACTTCCAAAGGAAATATCTCACTTATAGAAAATCGAAATGGCGCAAACTCGGCGACATTGGAAAGATTATTCCAAAAGCTTTCCTACCGTATCTGGAAGTACACCTAACTAATACTGAGATAGGAGTTATGGCCGTTTGAAATTAACCAAAACTCAACTTATTCTAACTTAACAAAACTTCAAGATTTTCATTCTTTCCAAAAACGACTATTTCCAATTGTTAACCCCTTCCTAGTTAATTCAATTTGCAAGATGTTACAAAATGACAATAATTTTGAATATTTGATCTTTAGTTTTACAAAAGTTTAGACAATTAAAATACATAATCTAATTTTAATTTCCTTTAACACTTAGTCATGTAACTAATACATATTTTTTTATTTAAAAACATACTTAGACTTAGACTGGTTTTAGAGTCGGCACTTAATTTTTAAAGTAGAATTAAAAAAACTTGATTTTTTCCAAAAGATTAAAAACAGAAAATCTAATGAAAAAGGGGTTCGGGGTTCATATTAACATATCAAGAAGGGTTTGAAAGCACCCGAAATTCCCGCTAACATGCGGTTATCCGATAAATAACTATTTGACTAATTTTAAGAAAATATGCATACTTAGTTTGAAGAAATAACAACTTAAAACTTACAATCATTTTAGGAGGGAAAGGAAAATATTATAAGGATAATACTTAAGAAAAAAAATTCAAAGTAATTGAAGTAATACAATAAGTACTTATACATTCTTTAGAAAAATACAAGTAATTATTTCAAAATGGCTATCTTTTGGGGAGTTGAATTTTGGAAACCTTCAAATTAAACAAAAATAAAAATAATAATCATGCAAGAGCAATTAAATAACAAAGAAGAGAAGATGTGGGCCCAAGTCCGGTTTCTATCCGCCTGGGGAGGTACTTGGGCCTGATTTCTGCTTTTTGGGCCTTTGGGCCAACACTTGATACCTGTCCTAAACTAACACAATAATAATCAAGATAAATGGGCATTTGGTCCAATAATTACAAAATACAAAAGCTGAAAACTCAAGGCTCTTTTAGCCTATTTTCAATGCAATATACAACATATACGACTGATGTACATAGCTATATATCGTGCGTATCCAGCCTCTTTGATTCGCTCTGAACACATGTACGTCAATGCCAAGGACCTGTTCTTCAATCTTTCGAGGTTGGCCGACTCAAAAGAAAGGCGATTGGAACTCCATGGCCCATTTCGAAGATGAAAGGGAGAATATATGGAATCCGATGGACTCAATCGAGGGAGTTCATGCAAGAAAAGACGATAAGGATTAGGATAAGAATAATATGTATACCTACTTAGTAACAGATAAATTCAACATAAAAAAAACTATTATTTCAAAGTTTGCACATCAAAGATCTAAACACACTAAAAGGACCCTTTGACATAGGAACAAAATCAAAAGCAATGAAGTTAACAAATGATGAGACTTTTCACAAATTGATCGCTTAGGGACATTATCACATTCTAGAATCAATTTTTTTTTAAAGAGGACATATTATTCATTAAAATGCTTGAAAGAATACGAGACAAAAAAATTATACTAAAAACTAATAGCAGGGACTATCTCCTTTTCTTTTAGGATGAAGACACAATTCAAACATAACAAATTAAGACAAACAAAAACCAACTAAACGTCCAAAAATGCTACAGTAACAACAAACACTTAGGCAAATTTAAGATACCCCTTGAATCTGGCAAAATATTTCAATATTCGTGACTAAAAAATAGATAAACGAGCTAATGGCATAACAACAACTTTCTTATTATTATTTTTTCTTTTATACAAAGGTTCGACACTTCTTCAAAAGAAAACAAAAATCCCTCCAATAACGAGATCAAGCATAACCGGACAGATTTAAAATGAAGCTAACCGACTTGAAAATAGAATGATACAATAGCAACAATGGACTCTTATAACTTAACAGGCAACAAAAAGAGAGATTTAGACAACATTCCGGTTGTGCAAGAATAAATATAAATCTCATGAGATGTTCTAACATTGATGAGAATCTGCTAACACACAATCAAAACGACAAAAAGGGCAATTAAAACACAAGTGAACATCGAAGAAAATAGGTCTGTATAGCTAACACATTCAAAGTCGGAATCAAATAAACATCACAACTATTTCAAGCGAGATAAGGTAGTAGCTTAGCTTACTATAAAAATACAAAATCGAGCTAACAAATTGTAACGCCCAACAATCTCCGAAGCGATTTTAATGATGCTTACTGACACACATTTGAAACTCAAAACTCACAAAATAGTGAAGCCAAAGCAGACGACAATGCAATGAACCAACTCCACTTTAAAAAACCGGTACAAAGGATGTGATACAACACACCATATCAAAATAGAATGTAAGAGGGAGCGGGATTACCTTTCTTGGAGCAGCGACTGAGACAAACGAGTTAATAACAACAAGCTTTCACCACCGAAATATGACTCCGAGAATTCCGATGAACAAAGCAGAATCGAACAAGGAAAAATGAACCTCGTTTGGGTGTATTTCTCACCAAAATTTTCCAACCTAAATTTTTTCCAACCACAAACATTGAGGAAGAAAGAAGTTTAAGTAAAGAGATTCAAGGGCACAAAGAGGGGGAGACCGAGAACAATTGGATTGAATTTGAAATTCAAAATTCAAACAATCCTCTAGAAGATAAAGTTGCCAACTCGAATTTGTACCAACCTTGTACAATTTCTCAACGGAAAAAGAACCATGGTCGTCCGATTGATGAGCAAGGACAGGAGGAAAATGATATGTCCCATCCCTAAAACATTTCCCTCTCTACAATCCTCCATTAAGAAGAAGAAGAAGTGGGAGTTAGGGTTTTCGATCCAATGCTTTCTTCATCAAATTTCGTGGGAGATCATAGCAAAGGTATGGTGGTCTTGATCCTTGTCTAAATTTCCATTCAAGGAGCCAAATCCAAAGTTATTTCAAAGTATGAAAAATCTAGGTTTCACTCTATCTCATGGGTTCTTCCACCAAATGGTTTTAAAAGGTTTCTAATGGCACTTTATGGTTATATTGTTGTTGTATTGACGATTTAAGATGAAAATACTCCATGGACCCATGATCTCCTTAAATCTCTAAGTTTGGCTTATGAAGTGGGTTTTATGATAATGCTTGGGTATTGATGGAATTGTACTTAGATTGAATTGTATTATTGATTCCTATTGTTATCTATATCTATTGTTGGTGGATTGTTGGTGTATGGATGAGTTGAGAATTATGGCCTTGTAGGCAAGTCATGGGTAAATTCTCTTGTGATGTTAGAATTGTTGAGAATTGGATAATGGTAAGTTGACCTACTTTCATGCTATATTGAAATTGTTCTTGTTTGGATTGATCCACTTATGGTGGAGGTGTGTACTTATTGAATGTGTATTGATTATGGCCTTGAAGGCATTATATGAGTGTTATTGTATTGTTATATTATTATATATGAATGAGGCTATATGTAAAGTCCTATATGAAGCTATATGTGAAGGTATGATGTGAATAAGTTTTATGTGAAGCTATATGTGAAGGAATGATGTGAATGAGTTTTATGTGAAGCTATATGTGAAGGAATGATGTGAATGAGTTTTATGTGAAGCTATATGTGAAGGAATGATGTGAATGAGTTTTATGTGAAGCTATATGTGAAGGAATGATGTGAATGAGTTTTATGTGAAGCTATATGTGAAGGAATGATGTGAATGAGTTTTATGTGAAGCTATATGTGAAGGAATGATGTGAATGAGTTTTATGTGAAGCTATATGTGAAGGAATGATGTGAATGAGTTTTATGTGAAGCTATATGTGAAGGAATGATGTGAATGAGTTTTATGTGAAGCTATATGTGAAGGAATGATGTGAATGAGTTTTATGTGAAGCTATATGTGAAGGAATGATGTGAATGAGTTTTATGTGAAGCTATATGTGAAGGAATGATGTGAATGAGTTTTATGTGAAGCTATATGTGAAGGAATGATGTGAATGAGTTTTATGTGAAGCTATATGTGAAGGAATGATGTGAATGAGTTTTATGTGAAGCTATATGTGAAGGAATGATGTGAATGAGTTTTATGTGAAGCTATATGTGAAGGAATGATGTGAATGAGTTTTATGTGAAGCTATATGTGAAGGAATGATGTGAATGAGTTTTATGTGAAGCTATATGTGAAGGAATGATGTGAATGAGTTTTATGTGAAGCTATATGTGAAGGAATGATGTGAATGAGTTTTATGTGAAGCTATATGTGAAGGAATGATGTGAATGAGTTTTATGTGAAGCTATATGTGAAGGTATGATGTGAATGAGTTTATGTGATCTTGTGATGATCCTATGTAAAGTGGATAGCATTGTGAGTTAAAGTATGATTTCTCATGATGTATATATGAAATGATGTTGGATTATGAAGTATCCTTAAATGAAAATGTTGTGACTTGGTTGGTAGACTAAAGTGTCCCTCCTTGTTACTTAAAGTCTTGAATGCATGAATGTGTGAAATGGGCAAAACTAAGAAATGGTGCCCTTTCATAAGTCTAGCTTTCCTAAGTAAATGTAAAACCATGAAATCGGTAGACCTAATGGTGGTAGCCCTTCTCATGTGTGAAATGATGAACCTTGGACCGGCAGGCTTAAGGCACCCTTAATGAAAAATCGGTAGGCCTAAGGCACCCTTCCAGGGGGATTTAATGAGCTATCCTTATGAACCTTGATTGGCCATGACTAAGAAATGGGGCCTTTCTTGGGAAGAGGTACTATGAGTTGGTTGAACTAGAAAAGGAACCTTCTCTAAGTACATATGTGATTGAATACTCTATGGGAAACAAGGCTAGCACCGAGTGGATGTGGTTAGGAAGGTGGCCTAGTTGAGTATGAGATTAGGCACAATGAACTTCCTTGGACATCCCCTAAACCATGTGCCTACATGGGTTGCTTACTAGTTCTACCTTTGGCAAGTAGAACAACCTCCACGGAGTAGGCTAGACTCCGGATTCCATGCCTAGCTAGTATGGTCTATGTCGGTTATGCCTATTCCCATCATGTGGGATGTGCACTCTAGTTATTGGATAGGTTCTACAACGTGTAGGTAGTAGTATGGGATGCTATCTACACATGGCACGAGTAGGCTTTGAAGATACTAAAGTGAGTTCCCTAAGTCTAACGACTATTATGTGAAAGTCCCCTTATGTGCTTGAATGTCTCCAAAAATGGTTTCTTAAAGAATGTTGGTCTATTGATGTTATGTTGTAAAGGAAATGTCCTTATCTAAGGTAATCTTGAGGAACACTTAAGTGTGCTTGAAGAGGTTGTATGGGCGGTCACTTCTTGTCTCACTCAAGTGTGTCTTAAGGTTATATTAGGTAGAGGTCCTATGGTAATGAAATGGCATGTGTTCCTTTAAATTTAAGCATGGGTTGTATATGAATATATGTTGAGTATGTATACGGTTGGCTATGGTTTTATATGTGAACATTGACTTAGTATGTTATATTGTAATGGTAAATTTCCTTATCTATGGTAACCCTTAGGAATACTTAGGTGTATATGAAGAGATTGTATGGGCGGTCACTTCATGTTTCACTTAAGTGTGGCTTTGGGTAACTTGAGATAGAGGTCAAGAAATGATGAAAAGGCTTACTTGTATTTTTTTCATGAAGTTTTACCAAATGGCATAAAAGCATGTTTCTCCAATAAACGTCCCTTTTAGCATGTTTTTGCATGGCTTCCATACTTAGTAGTTAATTGTGCTAACCCCTTTCTTTCCCTTTTTGGACTAAAGTGTAGGGATTTGGAGATGATGACATGTCATGGCTATTTGATAGGTTTCTAAGTGTTGAAGATGAAGACTTGGTGAGTCCTCATAGATTCGAGGACAATACTCAATATGTTCTTTTACGTCCTTTTAGTATTGTTTAAGTTGTGTACGGGATTAGTCCCGAATTTTGTACTCTAAAGTATTAGATGGTTTGAGACATCATGTATAAAGTCTAGAAAGTCTTCCACTTGCTATTTTTTTTTTATGAAATGTTTTCTTGGTAAAGAAAGTTTTTAATTCCTTATGATTTTAGTGTCTATGCGATGAATGAATGCTAAGAGGCTTGTATTAGACCTCTTCGAGGTCGAGTACGCCGGTTACGACTAGGGGGTGCTCTCGGGTCGTGACATGTTGACACCTGGAAGATTCGAGTACGATCTTGGTGCAAACAGATGAGGGAAAGAGGGAGAGGACGCGCGAAGTTGCAATTGGACTGAATTCGCTTCTGGTTCGCTGCTGGAGTTTGCAATTTCTCCTAGTCACGCATGAAAGGAGAAATACGCGCGGGTACGGGTCGGTCAAGTACTGTTGTACGTATTGGGTTTTTTGTATTGTTGAAAGAATGGGTTCTTTGGTATTGTAATTAATGGGCTTGGATTTTGGTTGGTTATGTATTAAGAGTGGGCTACTAGCAGTATTGAATTGGAACTGGGTCGGCTAAAATAGAGAAAAGGCCTAAAACTTTGGTCAAATGGATTTAAGGTGGGGTAGAAGGGTAGGCTATGTTCGTAATCAAAAGGCTAGGTTTTGAATTGAGGATTTGGCCAAAAAGATTGCAATTATGGCCAATTGAATTTAAGAATTTAGCCAAATTGAGCTTAATTGATGATTCGGCTAAATACTAAATAAGACGAATTAATATAATTAACTAATGAGCTTCTTAATCTTAATAAAATAAAATTATTAACTAATTAACTCAAAATATAAACTATTAATTAATTAAACTAATTAACCAAATATTTAATTA
>NW_006239037.1:64271-75547 GCF_000226075.1 Solanum tuberosum
TTATATTGTGGAGGTCCAAAATTGGGTGTCAATAACTGTCCCTCGTTTGACTTGGAATGATGAAAGAAATCTGAGGCAAATGAAATTGACAAATCTAATTTTGACAGACCACATCTTCATCTTTCAGAAAAGAACTTTTGGTACGGACTTTAGGAATTATGGCTGAACCCCCGAAATGGGTTTCCTACATATCTCAGGCTATATGATAATTCAGGCCACTTATAGTTCGATATGCTTGATTCGACGCACGATTTTGACAGAATTTAAAAGCTATTCCGATATCGAATAATGAAGAGACCGGAATGCTAGGGAATAAGATTTAAGAGAGAATGTTGAAATCCAACCGAGTTTTTTACACTGGGCCCGCCTACATATCCTTAAACATTTGGAATCAGACTGCTTGTAGTTCGACTCGATCGGTTGAAAAGGAAATCTATTATGAAAGATAACTTTTGGTTCTCGAAAAGTGAAAAAGTAAGTCGAGTATGAAAAGGAGGCTTGCAACCTCTTAGCCATGAATGTGGAGCTCTTCACATCCATAAGTAAGAACTTACACGGACATAATTTCCAAAGATCTTGGTGCATTGTCACTCAGATTGGAAAGTTACATTCGGCAAAGGCCAAAACTTTCCAGATACGAAATTGAAACTGATAAACCTAAAGAAAAACCCACATGCCTTCTGATAGGGGTGTGGTTTGATTGTGGTGGAAGTTGTTTCTCAGCTCGCGTCCTAAGAGTTTGATACTCCTCTTCGGACTATGTCTCAGTTCGCTGCTAAGAAAAAGTTCCATGTTGTGTTGCATCCTTGTTGATGTCATCTGCACCTATGGTTTGATTTGAGAATTCATCCTCTTGGATGCTCTCGACAAAGACTGAAATAAACTTGTTAGTAGAAACTGTATTTGGAAAAAATGCTAGCATCTCTTACGATGCTTTTCAATTACTCTTGCTTTGAAAGATGTTGTATAGATATGTTCAGTATATGTCTGCACACTCAAAGTAAACAATTAGTAGACATAGTGTCGCATTAGTTAGCGGCTTATATAAAAAAATAAAGAAAGATCATTCATGTAATAAGAAAGTATATCTTTATGGATAAGCATAAACATTTTTTCAACTAGATGAGAAAATAAGGAAGTATTGAGAGTAAAGGATAATGGATACCGCTTTCGAACACAGTATGTCCATTACAACTCATAATTTGCTGAGGATTTGGATATGTCGTTACTTGTTTTCTGCGTGGCAAACTCCGGTGATCTCTGTAACGAGCTAGATGACTCAATGATTATCCAACTGTAACTAGGTGGATGACTCGATAATATTCCAACTGTAACTAGGTGGAAGCTCGATGATATTTGTTTCTCAGCTGGCACTAAGAAAAGTTCCATGTTGTGCTGCATCTTTTCTGATGTTGTCTGCACCTGTGGTTTGATTTGAGAATTCATCATCTTGGATGCTCTTGACAAGGAATGAAATAAACTTGTTAGCAAAAACTGTAATTTAAATAAATAAGTGATATGTTTTACCATATTAGACACATGTTCTTTTCTATAAATATTCTGACGTCAGCCTCCATCAGTTTTGACGTAGTAGATGATGACTTGATATGATGTGGATGACGATGCTTCATTGATAGAAATATAATGATCCATTGGTAGGATGATGAAGATCCATTGGTAGGATAATGTTGCTACATGATAGGATGATGATGCCCAATTGGTAGGATTTATGTTGATCCATTGGTAGGATTATGTTGATCCATTGGTAGGATTATGTTGATCCATTGGTAGGATTATGTTGATGCTCTATTGATAGGACGATGATTCTTCATTGATAATCCATTGGTAGGATTATGTTGATGCTCCATTGGTAGGATGATGATTCTTCGTTGATGATCCATTGGTAGGATTATGTTGATGCTCCATTGGTAGGATGATGATTCTTCGTTGATGATCCATTGGTAGGATTATGTTGATGCTCCATTGGTAGGATGATGATTCTTCGTTGATGATCCATTGGTAGGATTATGTTGATGCTCCATTGGTAGGATGATGATTCTTCGTTGATGATCCATTGGTAGGATTATGTTGATGCTCCATTGGTAGGATGATGATTCTTCGTTGATGATCCATTGGTAGGATTATGTTGATGCTCTATTGATAGGACGATGATTCTTCATTGATGATCCATTGGTAGGATTATGTTGATGCTCCATTGTTAGGATAATGATTGATGATCCATCGGCGGGATGATGTTGATGCTACATTGATAGGATGATGATGCTTCGTTGATGATCCATTGGTAGGATGATGTTGATCCATTGGCAAGATGATTTTGATCCATTGATAGGATGATGATGCTTCGTTGATGATCCATTAGTAGGATGATGTTGATCCATTGGAAGGATGATGATATTCCATCGATAAAATGACGATGATGTCCTTTTCGGTGGTAGTACTATCTCATTTGATAATACTACAGATGTGTTCCTCTGGGTAGTGGTATTATCTCATCTGATAATACAGTACAAATGTCCCTCTGGGGTTTCACATTACCGCATATGATATCGACGCGATTTGTGAATATTCTTCCAATATTCTTGATACTGAAAAATATAATTTGATGTCATTGTAGATGCTTGTACATATTGAGAGTGATGCTTTCACTTGTTCATATGTGAACATTTGTACTCATTGTGACTCATGCTTTGCTGGGAATTTGATTGAGGTGTTGTAGCTTGTATTCTGAACTGTTTCCTTTTTTTTCTAAAAAAACTTCAATGACTAGCCTGCATCAACAGAAAAGTTGTCAATTTTGGAGAGCTGCTCGCCCTTTTGACTTCTCCATATTCATTGAATGGAGGAATATGATGATCTTGAGGCAAACTTATAAACCTACATCCACAGAAAAATTGTTAGTTTTTAAAACAAATTGATCTGTGTTGAGTTCTTCAATCGGTTGCTCCTTGTCTTGCTATCTTCGGTTGATCACTCCGATCTTTTGCTTCTAGATAGACATAAGATGAAATTAAATCAAAAGCCTAAAGAGGATTTTCAAAAATCACTGTCCAATGTCATGCATAACTTAAATGAATGTCCTTGATTCGAAACTTCGGTGTATCCGATAGCTTGTTCTGGAGAATTCAAAAATCCTTGAAGCTTGAGAAATTTTTAACACGGTCCTCCCGAAATCTGCTATAATTGAAAGGTTTTATAGTTGACTCTGAAATCCCTAGACGTCTAAGATTGTTGTTTAATGATGTCAGAGATCATTTGAAGTTAGCTTTAAACTTCTAAAATGCTCGATATATTCTAAATTTACTACAAACTTCTAGTGATGCTTGAAGGAATTTTTGAGGCCATCCTCAAAAATTTCTGTCCCAGTTAGATGTCTTATGATATCTCAAACTGTTGATATATGACTTCTAGAATTTTTGAGACCCTCTCAAAAAATTTGTCTCAGTTGGGATTCTCAATGTATCTTTAGTCTTGACTTGTTGTAGAGATCTTCTTTTTTCAGAATTTTTGAGTCCCTCTCAAAAAATTTGTCACATATTCTATTGTAAAGAAAAAATAGAAATCTTATGGGAGATATGACCAAACCGTTGTGGCGCCTACGTATCCCGTTGAGGCAGGAATCAAGTCAAACGTAGTTCCCCCTCTCGAGGGTTAACAAAAATAGGAAAATTACAAAGAAACCAACCGAGGCCGACATAGGCCACCTACGTATCTCATTCTTGAGAATTCAGGTCGAACATAGTTCAAATACAAAGAAAATAGAAAAAAAGGGTAAAAGGGTGACCGAGGCCGACATAGGCCGCCTACGTATCTCATTCTTAAGAATTCAGATCAGACATAGTTAATTACAAAAGGGATAAAATTCTAAACAAAGCGATTACAAGCAAATAAAATAATTACAAGGAAAGAAATAAAAGAAACTCTAAATCTTCAAATATAACAAGTCTTGATAGCATCTAGTTGATTGACAACTTGAGATAAATGTCTATGTTCAACCACGACATGTGATCAAACACATACATCGATGTATCTTCTAAGTAAATTGTTAAGTTCTCTTTTTCGATCTTTTTTTTTCCAGATGGATCTGGATTCTGACTTATTTGACACAGTCATCCTTTTCTAGATTTACAATTTCCGTCTCATCCAGATTCAACTTATTTTGATTCTCGAACTGTTTCAAATATTGGACGAGGTGTTACAATATCATGATCTCCTCGTCATGCTCTTCAAACTCATCTTCATCTACCTCATTTTGTTCATTCAACTTGTGACATGACATGATATTGACAGGTTTAAAAAAAAAAATTAATGAAACCAAAAACAAAGACTGTTAGATAGAAAAATTAAAGCAAGCAAAATGAATTTTCGCAATAGAAGAGGCTTTCATTGAAAATAAAGAAATACGAACTTTGGCTATGACCATGAGCTATTTTACCTTTTTCAAAACATTACAAGGGAAATTAAAACATAATTAGGTAAAATAACACAAAAGGTGGAGTTTCGGGACTCATTTGGACTACCCCCAATTTTAGAAATAACATAGGATGCATCTTTGTCTATCAAGCTGAACAAGGAATCAAGAGCGGAGTGGAAGTACAATTAAGAACTTGCCCCATTGGCTTGGCATCTTGAATTCTTGGTGTCTCGATCATCTTTTTTGGTGCAACATCACCTTCTTCACAAAGATTCCCGATTCCTTTTCCAAGACCGTCCTCATTGGCATATGCCTCTACCAGAAAGGACTGACATAAATGAGGCAAAGACTTTGGTGGAACATGATTAATCCCCTTTCTGTTCTGACCCTCTCTTTACACCAAAGCAAAAGCTTGATGGGGTGTCAAATCGTAAAATTGAGTTTCTCACTTATGCTCGAAGAACCTACAACTTTCTCAAGGTTGTCAGGACCAGCAGGAACTATCGTCTTTGCCATTAACCACTCATTCTCCGTCTCTATCATATTGATACTGATGCCTTTAAAATTCAACAGAGGATTACTGTTGATGTTGGGTACAGCGGTCCTGATCACTTTCTGATCGATCAAGTCCTGGATCATGTGCTTCAAATTAATGCAGTCTTCAGTATCATGCCCAACACTGTTGGAATGATACGCACACCTTCGATCGGCTCGGTAAAATTTTGATCTAGTATTGACTGGCTTGGGCTTGATCGGATGAATAATACCTGTCGCGCTCAATTGCTCAAACAACTTCGTTCGACTTTCAATAAGAGGAGTAAAATTTCGAGCAAGTTTCTTCTCAAGACATGGACGAGGGGAATCATAATTGCACTGCTGAGGGGAAGGCATTTGACGATAATTTGAGGGGTTTTGACGGGGAGGTGCTTGAGACTTTTGGTCAATCATGTTAATAGTGAATCCTCCACGATTCATTAGTCAATTACCATTGGCATTAGAATTGACAGCTTGAAGAGTGATAATTCTTTGATCAATTAAGTCTTGAATTTTATGCTTTAAGTTGATGCAATCCTCAGTGGTATGTCCAGCACCTCCTGAATGGTAAGCACAATGAAGATCGGGCTTGTAAAGTCTGGAATTGACATTGACATTTTTTGGATCAATTGTTTGTATCAGACCAACCACTTTCAATCTCTCAAAGAGTTGGATTCGACTTTCAACCAAAGGAGTAAAGACTTGAGAAGGTTTCTTCAAAAACTCCTGACAAGAAAGATTGTAATTATTTCATGAAGATGGAGGTACTTGGCGGTAACTGGGAGGATTTTGGAGAGTAGGTGCTGGTGTTTGGAAATTTTGGTATTGTGGAGCTTGGTATCTATGAGGGGCATTTCGGTAATTTGACAATGAGACTTGATAACTTGATTGAACATTTGAGTAATTTGGCAATGGAGCTTGGTAATTTGGATGATTTGGTAGTGGAGCTTGGTAATTTGGTTTGATGGGGTAAAGATTTTGTAGAGTTAAAGGGTAGGTTTTGGATGGTAAAGGCTTTTGACCATTGAAACTGGCATGCCTCTTTGATTTTTGGCTCAATTCAAATGAGATAGAGGAAACATCTTCCCTTTTCCTTCTTAATGGTCTTGAGGATTCATCTTGGAGAGTCATTCGGATGATTTTTCCGGTCTTGAGACCATCTTCAATAGCTTCACCAATTTTTACTATCTCACTGAACTTTTCTCCTAAAATAAGCAACATCCTATTGTAGTACTCCGGCTCTTGAATGCGCACGAAGACTTCAATAATTTCTTTCTCGGTCTTGGGAGGCATAACTCTTGCAGCCTCTCTTCTCCAAAGGTAGGCATACTCTCGGTAGCTTCCAGTATAATTCTGTTTGATTCTCCCTAAAGAGTATCGATCAGGGGTGAATTCTACATTGTAACCAAACCTTTCGATGAAGTCTTTAGCCAAAGCGTTCCAACTTGGCCACTTCTTGATTTCTTTAGAAATAAACCATTCCAAAGCTTCTCCTTTTAGACTTCGACTAAAGAGTCGCATTAACAAAGCCTCATCTTTTCCAACTCCAATAAGTTGATCACAATAAGCCCTCAAATGAGTCAAAGGATTTTCAACTCCACTAAAAGTGTCAAATTTTGGTACTTGAAAACCTTCTGGAAGCTCCAAATGTGGATAATGGCACAAATCTTCATAATTCAACCCCACAATATTTGGGGCGTAGTGAAAGTCCTTCATTGCATTCACAACTTCCTCTCTGATGCTTTGCTCAGCCTTTTCTTTTATGACTTTCCACTCCTTCTCATTCTTCTCATAATGTTCGAGTTCAAAATGTGTAGAAGAGGAAGGATATGATTATGGTGATATTGGAAGATGAAATGCGGTTTTTAGAGGTATGGGTTGAGTGGTAGATGGATTTTGGACAATCTGAGTAAGGGTTTGACGGACCGAAGGAAAATTCTGGAAAATGTTGGTATCTGGATTTTGAGGAGTAGGTAACTTTTGTCGTGAGGAGATAGCATGATGTGGGTTAAGGGTGGTTAAGTAGATGATGGGAGGTTTTGGATTCGTAGCGGTGGACGAATTGTTTGGGAAATGGTCAGATGTTGGATCTGAAGTAAGAAAATGGAGTAGAGGCCTTCTGTCGTCTAGAGTAGGAGTGTTGGCAACAACTGCCAGATTCATCAAATCTCGGGTCATATCCATTTCAGCCCTCATTTCAGTAATCTGTTGGAACAATTGTGCAATACACTTTTTTGTTCAGCAATGATAGGTTCATTCATAGTAATTTCATTCAAATTAGTATTCTCAACATTTTCAACCATTTTCTCTTTGCCTTTTGACAAACATTGGTCGGAGAAGGAATCTTTGGGGTTTTTGGACCTTGTGAAGTATGGATGTTCTGCCATTTCCTCAACACAAATCAGTTTTGAGTACCTGACAAATAAAAACAACTCAAAGGCAAATGTGTTAGTCTGTGTCGATGATAAATAATACAAAATATCACATACATTACTGTAAACACGTAAGAGTTGCTTCATTTGAAGATAAACTAGCCTACATATATAGAGAAATGACTAAACAGAGGAATTTGGCTATCTGATTTTGAGCATAGTGGACCAGAAATGTCGACTTGAGTCGGAACAAAGTCGATTGTATCTTTCATTGTCATACTTTTGATTTTCAATTGAGATGTAACTATAATTTTTTTGTAACAGTTGAAAAGATAGAATTTCTCAAAAGTGGGGGCCGAACCTTGAAAGGCTGCCTACGTATCTCATGAAGGAGAATTAAGGTCCTACGTAGTTTGACCTACTTGAATTTCTTTCAATTTGAGATAAAGGGTTAACATTTTTCATGAGTAAGATTTGAAAAATAAAGTTTGCATTTTGTTGGGAAACTTAAGACTTGAAGAGTATTTGGACGCACTTTCGACAGTGACTTGATATTTGTGCTTAGAGGTTCTAAAAACGATTTGAAGAGGAGTGAGCTAGAATATCTCTAAATAAAGCAACATAATCACACAAACAGTTATAACACATAAAAATATTGTGCGTTCTAAACAAATATGTGACCCTTTTGTGCCAAGGGTAGGCCTACCAATTTGAAGGAGGTATAACGTCATTTGAAACATTCCATTGCCCCAAAAATCCAAATTTATACATGTTTTACGAATAAACTGAATGGGGATACATAACAGGGGAAATGGGATACAAAATAATCAGTCCCGCACAGGGGTACAATCCTAAACTAATTTTCCATAGAAGGACCTTCGTTCTTGAACTTCTTGTCGTCTCCGGGTGCCAACGCCTTTGGAAGCAATGGTGACTTGATTCGACTCGAAAGAACTATTAAACTCTCAACCTCAAGAGACAATGTTTTGTCAAATGACGTATAAATCCTTCAAATTTAAACACATAAGTATGATTGTCTTTTTATTGACCAATGGGCCAAATAGACACAAGGTGTGCTTCTAATGGGCCCAACACGCCTTGGGTGTTGGGTCAACTTAGTTCAAAATGCGCTAAATTCGGGATTTGATTTCACTCTACACTAGTTGACTAAGAGTGGATTTTGAAAGACCGGGAACCCAAGCGGACAACTTAGACAACCATTGGATGCATGACGAACCAATAAATTGCCGATCATTCTGGAAAATGGTTGAGTATAAAAAAGTTCGGCTGCGGTTCCGCAAAATCGTTCTTTAATATACTATACATACATATTGGAAAATGCCATGAATGCAAACAGTTCATAATTTACAGAGATTGAAACAAGTAAGCAGTTTAAACAAATAGCCAAATAAGTTAATTTTAAGGTTAGAACTCATTCAAGTCCCCAGCAGAATCGACATTCTATTTTATTTAAAAACATACTTAGACTTATACTGGTTTTAGAGTTGCCACTTAATTTTTAAAGTAAAATTAAAAAACTTGATTTTTTCCAAAAGATTAAAAACAGAAAATCTAATGAAAAAAAGGGGTTCGGGGTTCATATTAACATTTCAAGAAGGGTTTGAAAGCACCCAAAATACCTGCTAATATGCGGTTATCCGCATAAATGGAACTCCATGGCTGGCCGACTCAAAAGAAAAGGCGATTGGGACTCCATGGACCATTTCGAAGATGAAAGGGAGAATATATGGAATCCGATGGACTCAATCGAGGGAGTTCATGCAAGAAAAGACGGTAAGGATTAGGATAAGAATAATATGTATACCTACTTGGTAACAAATAAACTCAACATAAAAAAAAACTATTATTTCAAAGTTTGCACATCAAAGATCTAAACACACTAAAAGGACCCTTTGACATAGGAACATAATCAAAAGAAATGAAGTTAACAAATGCTGAGAAAATTAATATATTTATACAAATCGATGAGAATCATAAGGAGACTTTTCACAAATTGATCGCTTAGGGACATTATCACATTCTAGAATCAATTTTTTTAAAGAGGACATATTATTCATTAAAATGCTAGAAAGAATACGAGACAAAAAAAATTATACTAAAAACTAATAGCAGGGACTATCTCCTTTTCTTTTAGGATGAAAACACAATTCAAACATAACAAATTAAGACAAACAAAAACCAACTAAACGTCCAAAATTGCTACAGTAACAACAAACACTTAGGCAAATTTAAGATACCCCTTGAATCTTGCAAAATATTTCAATATTAGTGACTAAAAAAATAGATAAACGAGCTAATGGCATAACAACAACTTCCTTATTATTATTATTTCTTTTATACAAAGGTTTGACACTTCTTCAAAAGAAAACAAAAATCCCTCCAATAACGAGATCAAGCATAACTAGATAGATTTAAAATGAAGCTAACCGACTTGAAAATAGAATGATACAATAGCAACAATGGACTCTTATAACTTAACAGGCAACAAAAAGAGAGAATTAGACAACATTCCGGTTGTGCAAGAATAGCTATAAATCTCACGAGATGTTCTAACATTGATGAGAATCTGCTAACACACAATCAAAACGACAAAAAGGGCAGCTAAAACACAAGTGAACAGCGAAGAAAACAGGTTCGTATAGCTAACACATTCAAAGTTGGAATCAAATAAACATCACAACTATTTCAAACGAGATAAGGCAGTGGCTCAGCTGACTATAAAAATACAAAATCGAGCTAACAAATTGTAACGCCCAACAATCTTCGAAGCGATTTTAATGATGCTTACTGACATACATTCGCAACTCAAAACTCACAGAACAGTGAAGCCAAAGCAGACGACAATGCAATGAACCAACTCCACTTTAAAAAATGGGTACAAAGGATGTGATACAACACACCATGTCAAAATAGAATGTAAGAGGGAGCGGGATTACCTTTCTTGGAGCAACGACTGAGACAAACGAGTTAGCGACAACAAGCTTTCACCACCGAAATATGACTCCGAGAATTCCGATGAACAAAGCAAAAGCGAACAAGGAAAAATGAACCTTGTTTGGGTGTATTTCTAAACAAAGATTGACTGTTGCTTTTTAATATAAGTTGTGTTTCTTGATTCATTTTGTAACTTTTCACTCTGTTTCTCATCAAAAATTTCCAACCTAAATTTTTTCCAACCGCAAACATTGAGGGAGAAAGAGGTTTAAATAGAGAGATTCTAGGGCAGAAAGAGGGGGAGACCGAGAACAATTGGATGGAATTTGAAATTCAAAATTCAAACAATCCCTAGAAGATAAGGTTGTCAACTCAAATTTGTACCAACCTTGTACAATTTCTCAACGGAAAAAGAACCATGGTCGTCTGATTGATGAGCAAGGACAGGAGGAAAATGAGATTTTGACACCTGGAAGATTCGACTACGACCTTGGTGCGAACAAATGAGGGAGAGAGGGAGAGGACGCGCGAAGTCGCGATTGGACTGGATTCGCTTCTGGGTCGCTGCTGGAGTTCGCAATTTCTGCTGGTCACGCAAGGAAGGAGAAATACGCGCAGGTATGGGTCGGTCAAGTACTGTTGTACGTATTGGGTTTTTTGTCTTGTTGAAAGAATGGGTTCTTTGGTATTGTAATTGATGGGCTTGGATTTTAGTTGGTCATGTATTTAGAGTGGGTTGCCGAAGGTATTGAATTGGAACTGGGTCAGCTGAAATAGAGGAAAGGCCCAAAACTTTGGTCAAATGGGTTTAAGGTGGGGTAGAAGGGTTGGCTATGTTTGTAATAAAAAGGCTAGGTTTTGAATTGAGTATTTGGCCAAATAGATTGCAATTATGGCCGATTGAATTTAAGAATTTAGTCAAATTGAGCTTAATTGATGATTCGGCTAAAAACTAAATAAGACGAATTCATATAATTAACTAA
>NW_006239037.1:75653-156971 GCF_000226075.1 Solanum tuberosum
TAACTCAAAATATAAACTATTAATTAATTAAACTAATTAACCAAATATTTAATTAGAGCAAAATCTTTTTGAGACGGTTTTCACATATTCTTAAAATATACTAATTATATACATAATTATATAAAACATCTATATATTTTCAAAAATTATAAAAAGTGACAAAAATATTTAAATAACTTGCAAACTATATATATATATATATATAAAACTAATTATTTTAAATCGTTTGAAATTGAAGAAGCTTGAAATGATTAATTTATATTGTGGAGGTACAAAATTGGGTGTCAACACACCATTTTTTACTTCAATAAATTTTTATATCTCTAACATTTTATCATGTAACTAATACTTATTAAACTTAATTTTAGCATGATTTAGTACTTTTAAATTATGATCATTTTCATTATTACGTATTAATTTGCAATATTTGTTTTATGCGATTTCATTATTATTTTTTTGTTGGATATTTTAGTGTCATTAATCATATCATATTTTGTGTTATTTTCTTAAGAAACACCTTAGATAGTTGTATTTTGGTAGGACTAAAGAAATATTTGAAGTACAAGTAAATTATATGTTTGTATGAATACTTTACCAGAAAAATCCGAAAAAATCCGAGGTTGAAAAACTCGAGTTTTATTGGTTTGGTTTGGTTTATAAATTCAAAAAATTGACACAAATGGTTTGGTTTGATATTTGAAAAACCCGAACCAACCCGGCCATGTACCCCCTAATTTGGACTACAAAAAATGAGTCTAGTTTGCTAAACCCACTTCATCTCATCCTAGAAGCCCATTTTGGTGCCACGTAGCAAATGACATGTCATGCCAAGTCAAACAAAGAAGCCAATAGGATTATGCCATGTGTCAAAATGACAAGCCCGCTCCATAAATCTCGTATGCCATGTCACTTAAATATGATTGGTCGAAGGGAATCCTGTACCAATCACAACTCCTCTATTCTAAAACTATAAATAGGGGTCATCATAATTCAGAAAGAGAAAGCATGTGGTACAAATGCCATAAAATTCTCTATAAGCTACAAGTTTAAGAATTAAAGAACGATCAAGATCAAGACCATACCATCGGATTTTCAAGATAAAGTTCAAGTTCATCGAAGATTCAAGAACAAGTTTTAAAGCCCTTGAATCCAATATCAAATTCAAGATCAAGCTCAAGTGCCCTTGAATTATATTTGAAAAAGCAAATTCAGAGGAATCATAGAGATTGTAACACTCGCACTTTGAACTAATAAATACAATTGTTGCTATACTTTTCAGTTCTTGAGTATTCTTTTCTCGATGTAAATTTTATTGTCTACAAATATTATTTAATTATTTTTTACAATTTTTTGTAAAATAAATAATGCATGTCCATGTGAATGAATCCCACCCCTTATAACCTATCTTTAATTGGCCAATTAGAGGAGCAAACCAAGAAATAAATGTTTTGGCTATAAATAGCCCTCTTGTTCCTTTACGAGTAATTATAGAACATAATTTTCTTCCTCTCTCCTCTAGTTAATTTAATTAACTTTGTTTCTTTTATTTATTTTAAAACACAATTCACTTTATGGTATTAGAATTAGAACCATCATCTTTTTATTTTTTATTTTTTATTTTTTATTTTCTTATTTGTTAGTAAATTATTGGGCTGCCCGATCCAATCCGCCTGACCCGTTTCCCTTTTTTCCTTCCTCCTCTGTCCTCGAACTCAGGTCAATGCCCTCTCCGGTTAAACCACAGTTTTTAAAAAGAAGAGTAGAGTGAATGACATGAATTATCAGAGGGAAAAGTTGAAGCTGAATCACTCGAGCTTCACTTTTTTCTTCAACTTTTAACAATTATGGCCACTTCTGATTCTCAGCGTCGTTGCGTCTTTGGTTAGTATTTTCCCCCTAATTCTCTTTATCTCTCAATTGGTTTTACGAAATTCTATTCGGGTTAATGTAATTCTACCAAGTGTTTGCTGAATTAGTTGAAAAGATTGAAACTTTAACCAATTGGGCGTATTGGGTGTTGGTAATTTGGTCCAATTTGTGTTGCTTCTGTATGTATTTTTGTATATTAGGACTGGTGGTAAGGTGTTAGCAGAATTTGTAAGTAATTTGGATTTATGTAGTTGGGAATATACCATATGATGCTACTGAGGAGCAACTAATTCAAATCTGTGAGGAAGTTGGACCAGTTGTTTCATTCAGGTCAGTATATTTTCTTTGCTTTCTCCCTTATATTACTCAGAAATAGTTTTATCTTTTATTTGTTTTATTTAGTTAAGACAACTGTTTGGTTTTCGGAAGAGGGATATAGAAGAGGTTTGTCCTGTGCACTAACATGTCTAGTATATGTAATAGTTGTAGTAAAACACTACTGCAAATACTCAACAACAGGGAAGATGAGAAATAGGGAAACTACAATAGGAAAACTAAGAAATGAAACAATAACAAAGAAGGGGGTAAAACAGTAATAAAGAATGGGATGAGATGCCAGAAGAAGGGGGTGACATGCCCGATAGAACGGGGATGAGTAGGACAAAGAATTCACTTAAAAATTTGCATAAACCACTTCATACTACAGAGCACTACTTATGTAGAAACTATATTTCTTCTTAGCTTGTCAAATAGCCTTTCAACACCCTTTTGTGTCAACCAAGATCCCAAACATAGTTCAGTAACAATTTGCTTGGCTGTTTCATCTTTTGGCTCTTGCGTAAATCCTCTTCTAGAACAACTACTTCAACTTGGTCGCCTGTCTGGTCTATTCACAACAATACTCTTTTAACCTTTTCATCACAAATTCGGTGTTTTGTAATGGTGATTATCCCCGTAGATGTTGTTTTGTAATGCATCCCTGTAATGTTGTTTTGCTGATTGAGGATTTGAGGTGACTAATGGATAGAGTAAACTTGATGGCTAGAGGACCTTATATCATTTCTAGTATAAAAATGATTGCTTTGAGTTTTACTGCTGCTGGTTGAAAAACTTTTCACTGGGAAGAATTTTGAAGTTCTGTTTAGACGGCGTTATGTGGAGGATGACCGACTGAAGGAGATTCTTTCATCTGATAAGAGATGATCCCCCACCCCCATCCCCCCTCTTCTCTTTTATTTGGATGAGTCTACCTAGCATTTCCATCTTTTCATTCTTTCGGTTTATTTCCCTCAGATTAGTGATTGATAGAGAAACTGGGAAACCAAAAGGTTATGGATTCTGCGAATACAAGGATGAAGAGACTTCCTTGAGTGCTCGTCGCAACCTTCAGGGTTACGAGATAAATGGCCGGCAGCTAAGAGTTGATTTTGCTGAAAATGATAAAAATTCTGACAGAAATCGTGAACAGGTAAGATATTTAGACACCCTTAGCCATTTTTCTTATGAGTGTCCTTGGCAAAAATTACTCTAGTGTGTTTCTTCCATTAGCTGTTCTTTTAGTTTCTTGTCGCTGGATTGAACAACTGGCTTTCCTACTTATTTCATGCAAGGTGGTGTTGGCATTACATTAGGTTCTGTGGGAGATGAACTTCTTCTTTCTAGATATCCAACACTAACATCACTAGTTTTCACCCTTGTTAAAGACCGTTAAATCTGGTGTTTTATGCTTCAACATTTTAGCTACCTAATCCACATATCATGGGATGCACTGAAACAAACTCCATTTCCAACACAAACACTGATATATATTATTTACTGGATACAAAGTACAACGTATAATACACACAACAAAGTAATAACATACTAACTACAGATAGACTAACATAGAAGACGGTAACTAGAAGGGGGTGAGACTAGAACAGAGAAAGGGGATGAGATATAACTGACAACCAAAGCTTCAACATAATTGCATAACCGTTCTTCTACCTTCTAGTCCTCTTTTTTTAACAGAGATACTAATTGGGCCTGGATCCCAAATAAAAGTCTCTAATAGCCCATAGGCCCTTACCGAATCAGCTTGGTTCACAACAATACTCCCACCCTCAAAAAGAACCTTGTCCTCAAGGTTCCAGTAGAGACAAACTAACGAGGGAAATATAACATTCTTGTTAAACAATTTCTCAAAATAGTTCAACACCAAAACATATGTTTTGTGTGAACTGTTGGCCATGTGATAAAGTATAGAAGGCAGTGGCACCTGTAGGTTCTCGACCATAATTTCTGGAGGCATGTAACAAGTTCCTAGAAGTGATGAAGAACCTGGAATAACAAGCATTTCCATATTGGCTCGAATCGTAGCATTGTTCAAACAAATTGATAGAGAGAAAGATTCAACAGCTCTAAAAACAATGCTGGGAACAATCATTTGCTCAGTCAAATTAAACGGCGTAGAAACATCAGCGGAAGGGCAAGGAAGCTTCACCCATGTTTTCTCCAGATAACAAAGTGCCATGCACCACTCATTGTGCATACAAATAATGAATGACAAAGGACTCCATGGCGTTGAGCAGTTTGTCTCATATGTTAATGCTACTTTGTAACAACAGTCACACTGATGGACATGGAGAAGAGTATGACATGTCCATACAAGTTTACTATCATTTGCAAGGTCGTGTTTCGCAGCTTCATCTACATCTGCATTTGGAGCACTCATTAGAAGAACATCTGCTATGTAATTTTCTCGGCGTTTTACTGGTAGGACATGCAAATCCTTCTCAATAAGAAATCTTTTAGTAAACACTAGCTCAGTTGAAGCAAGGAGAAAGAAGGCAGAGTCATGTCGTTTGGCAGATCCAACGACATAGTAGAAATATACAATGCTAATGTTTCGAAGGAATAAAGATTTATGGCTAGATTGTTGGTCATCATTCATACAAGAACGTTCCTGCTCTCTGTCTTTCACATTTGAAGAACAACTAATCAAGTCTCGTGCAAGCACAAATTGAATAAAATATCCAAGAACTTTGCAGAACACACATGGCTGAACGAGTGTTTTCTTGAAGTATTCCACATAAGCTTCTTGTTTAACATCAAAACTTGCATATAGGACTAGTAGGTATACTTCCCCTGCAGTGTAAAGACCCTTGGATGCATTACAACTATAGCCAACAGAGAACCCAATGAACAAGGTTTGACCACCTGTAATTGTGAAATATGAACTCAAATGTTCTAATGGTACCAACATCAAGTCATGTGTTGTTGGGTGCAAACAAAACCAAGAACGATTTGATCCTTCAACTGGTGGATCATTAGTGTCACCTTTATCTGCCGGCAGTAAAATGTCGCTAATATCCACGCCATCAATATTATTTTCAATTATTTTACTAACATAAGAATTCACAAGCAAGTGACGTCCGGGATCCCACACTCTGTTTATACGCTTGACATAACTGCAAGTGGAAGGAATAGAATGCATCTCCTCCCAACGCTGAGTAAGCCTCATAGGGTAAGCTTTTCCGAAGTAACCAACAATTAATTGATTCAAATGATTATCTAAAACATTGTGAATATCAAACATGGCAAGGTCACTGGGAATAGTTACTGTAGAATTAGTATATAATGAAGGCTTATCCGCATTTGCAATAACGAATTCTATAGGTTCGTCTTTGATGGTACCGATTTCCTCTTCATCATTGTTGTCTCCATTTTTAGCATCATCATTACAACCATTTATCACAGCAAGTCGAGAGACATAATTTACCAGATCATTAGAGGAAAGGGAAAGTTCAACAAGCTTGCTGGATGTACCGAGAGGATTTGAATCTTCGTACCTATCAGACAATTCATCAAACACCTTGCGCACATTGGTATTGCTTTTGCATTCTGATTTCTCACAGTGCGGAAAAAATGAGTTGGTTATGTTGCTCCATTGTGGATGAACATATGTGTTGCCTGGAAAGAGTACATTTGACTCACCGAAACTCGACAAAATGTCCTCACAACCGTTTTGGTAGGTTACCTGCCTGAGATTGACGAATCTCCTTGCCGCGGATTCATATCCTTTCTGTTTAAACCGAATTCTCACCTTATCAATGAAATGCGGCCAATCACTTAATTGATTATTCCTAAATAACCACTGGTACCATCGCAATGCTTCTCCATCAAGGTAGTGCGATACCACGATAAGTTTCTGATCTTCCTCAATTTTATAAAAATTGAAATAATGCTCCGCTTGGACTATCCAAGCCTTCGGATTCTCGCCTCGAAACTGCCATAATTTGGCGTCCATAATTGTGTTTAGGGGTTCAAAAGAGACCCTATCCTTTTCCTTCAATACCGCCAACAACATTGAACGAAATTCTGTGAGATCTTTAGGGATTAAATTCTTTATTTCTTGGATTGAATCATCAACAAAAGCCTTGAGTACTTTTTGGTCCTCCATTAGAGAGACCTCTGGGTGAAAGCACCAATGAAACAAACTCGATTTCCAACACAAACACTGATATATATTATTTACTGGATACAAAGTACAACGTATAATACACACAACAAAGTAATAACATACTAATTACAGATAGACTAACATAGAAGACGGTAACTAGAAGGGGGTGAGACTAAAACAGAGAAAGGGGATGAGATATAGCTGACAACCAAAGCTTCAACATAATTGCATAACCGTTCTTCTACCTTCTAGTCCTCTTTTTTTAACAGAGATACTAATTGGGCCTGGATCCCAAATAAAAGTCTCTAATAGCCCATAGGCCCTTACCGAATCAGCTTGGTTCACAACATGCACTCTTTACCACTAGACCAATGCCCTGGGGTGTACCCAATAGATCAATGTTAATCTTTCCCCCATGGATAAGTACTGCATTTCCACATAGCCAACTTCTTCACATATCTTCTATTGTTCCTTGCCGCATATCAGATGCTTTATGTTTTGTTTCCAAATGTAGCAGGAACTGTCCTGTTTGCACTTTGCACCCTAAATCACAGTTAACTACTGAATAATTTCAACCCGGCTAACTGGATAAAGAAGGCTCTTGTTCGTGTTGATGTGTAAACCTGAGTCAAGGCTTGCAATCTACAACATTCAATTTTTTGTTCTTTTGTTATAAAAAAAGGTGCAATTTTTACCCAGTTCTGTACTTAACTAAAGTCCAAATTCTTTAACAAGTTATCTTCATCTACTTTTTTGGACCTACTTTCAGTTAAATACATCAACACTTCAGCTGATACCTTAACAGTCATGCCCAAACATAACACAGATCCTTAATTAGGATAAAAGAAGCACTTCTTAATATTTAAACTCCTCTCGACAAAGATGGCGGAATCATGAATATTGTGAGAGAATTTCATGTGTGAATTATTATCATTTTTTCTGGACATCACTTTTTCAGACTCAAGCAAATACTTTATTGAACCCGCCCAGTGAGGAAAGAGAAAGGAAAACAAACTTATACTCTCTTCAAATACTACTTTTCTCTATTTTTTTAATAAAAATCTTTTCAATTGACCATGTTTGTTTTTTCTATACAGGGTCGCGGCGGACCTGGCATGGTCGCGAATGCTGGTGTGTTTCACTTTCACCCTTTCTGGGGGGGGGGGGGGGGGGGGGGGGGGGGGGGGGGGGGGGGGGGGGGGGGGGGGGGGGGCATGAGATTCATATCATCAATTATTTTTTTCCTTTCTCTCTTTAGAATATTAGAATGTAACTTTTCTATTGTAATGTCTTATTAGATCCCAAAAAGCACATTGGGGGACCAGCTGTCCCTGTGGATTCTGCACTTCAGCAGCCATTAGGTATGCAAGTAGCTATGACTGCTGCAGCCGTTATGGCAGGAGCTCTTGGGGCTTCTCAGAGTGGCAGCTCATTCAATCCGTCTGGAGTAGATCCTTTAACATTACATATGTCCAAATTGTCTAGGAGCCAACTGAATGATGTTATGTCTGAGTTTAAGGTCAGGATGTTGATTAAAACTTTCTCCCATTCATGATATTTCTAGTCCTTCTTGAATATTGCCGCAAAACTATAATATAACGACAAACTTGGAGTATGAATAAGAAAAAAAAAGCAAACTTCGAGTTGCTTTCAAAGTCATTCTGCTAAGTTATGCTGGAAGTAACAGAAACAATACAAACTACTCTTATGGCCGGAGGTATAGGAATTAACTAGCCAAATGGTCTTATTCTGGCAGATTATTTCCTTTATTATAGTGTCAATCAATGAATGTGATCCTCGACCCTCAAGGATAACTGCTTGACGCCTTGACATGATTATTGTAATTTTGATGACAGGCAATGTGTACACAAAACAAGGAACAGACACGCCAACTGCTGCTAGCAATTCCAAATTTGTCAAAAGCTCTTTTTCAGGTATTGACTTATGCAAGATGCTCAACATATTTGCAAGCTTCTGGTGTTGCTTAGCGTTTTTTCTATTGCTGACTTCTCAATAATAAAAAAATAATCACCTATTCTTCATAGTTGGTGACCCCTTAGATGCCATTATAGCTTCTGTGCTTATGTTATTCATTACTGCAGCATGGCCAAGCAGCCATGCGAGGCTTCTGAAACTGCACTTACAGTGTTCTTTCCTTGGCTGCTTCTTTAATCAGTATTTTAAAGTCACAATTCAAATCTTTTTTCTAGATTAGGACAAATGATTCTGTCCGCTGATGTTTATCATATGGTTTCACAATGTGCTTAAGAGTTGTATGAGTTGGGACTACTATGTTTAAAAAAAGGAGTTGTAAGAGTTGGGACTGTGTGAGAAAGTTTTAATATATTGGAGCACTTAAAAATATCTTCTGGATTTTCCCAACATTTATCCCTCTGAACAAGGGCCAACTTGGCTTTGGTGTAGCGTCTACTTCATCTGAAATGGCTTCTTTTCAAATGGAGTTTCAGAAAAAGTTCCATGGAATATAGTAATTTGTGCCTGGCCAAGTAATCTGAGAGGTGTTTTTATCAATACAACGGCAATTTTGTGTTTGACTAATCTTCCCAAAAAGTGCTTTCAAGTCAACTTATGAAAAAAGGGCATGTAAAAATTCACTTTACAAGTAGTACTTTCTAAAGAAAAGATTCACTATACACTTAGTAGGCGTTTGGCCATGCAATACCATATCACGATATGGTATCGTGAGATGGAATCAGCGTTTGGACATGCGATTTTACGCTGATTCCATCTCATGAGATGTGATTTCATATTCTCCAAAAACCATGATATGGAATTATATGGTAATTCCATATCATGATTTGTGATATTTTAATACAAAAATTGATCCACGAGTTTATAATTTGTTAAAACAACCCCACATTTATATCTACTAGCCATTTATTTCATATGTAAATAAAATTTATAATCACATCATTACTTTTTAAAATTTATTATTCTCACCGACATAATTTATTATTCTCACCAACATATAGTTACTTTAACTCACACCAACCGATTGTTAAAATGATGAAATAATTATGGTCTATGGCATGGAAATATAGTTGCGGATGATATTGACCAACAAATGACTCAAAGTAGCAATGTTGGTTCGTCTTCTCGGTCACATGATCGAGAAATGCAAGTTCAAAGTGAGGAAATTGTCCATACTATGTGGAAGGATTATATTAAAGACTAATACACTACAATTTATGTTCAATTTTTTTTTATCAAATTAAAGTTAGATGAAACAATTACTTAAGTGGAGAGCAAATAGCTTTGTAATAATTTATTATGCGATTTTATAAATTTTTATTTATTTGATAAGATTGAATAAACAATTGGGTTATTTTAATAGTTTTACAACTTATGGGATTTTTATGTTTATGTGAAAATATACAACACAAAAATTTCATATCGCAATTCCAAACAAAACTTCAATTTCATCTCATGATTCCATATCATAATACCATATCATGATTCCATATCGCATGGCCAAACTTGCCCTTTGTATTAGTTAAATAGATAAATGATGATGTTAAATAGTTGTACTATTCCTTTGTCAAAAAATAAATAGTTGTACTATTCTGCATCTTCTTGATGCCAGCAATGAAATTTCTTATTACTTCATCAAAAAATAAATGATGTTAAATAGTTATTGTCAGAGCATTACTTAAGTGTTTCATTTTTATTTAATTAAAAAATTGTAAAATATAATTTATGGGGGAACAAATTGAGAAGGGATAGTTTGTAAATATGATAAGTAGTATGGGTACTTTTGTCATGAAGAATTGATTGTTTGCTACTATTATCAAGGAGATGTTACAAGTTTCTACTTCCTTCCAACTGCAGAAAAGAAAACTGCTTCTGCTACAATTTAGAATCACTTATTATTTTTCAAAAGCTTGACCAAACACCTTATATCTCCAAAAAAGTGATTTTTTAACTATAAACAATATAGGCACTTCTAGTTTCCTAGCAGCTTGGCCAAACAATTCAGATTTAAATCTTTTCTTATCCCTAGTTAGATCATGAAACTTGAGTAGATAGGTTATTAGATTCAGATTTAAACCTTCTCTTAACCCTAGTAAGACTAAGATCACAAAACTTCAAGCCATAGTTCCTTGAAATTGCATGTATTGTTGAATATGTTCAAAATCAAAAGCAATGAATATGCAACAAAAGACAATAGATCTTGAACTCTTCTTCCGCTTTTTCTCTCTTTTTTCTGCAGTTGATACAGTGTTTCCATTGTTAATGTGTTTTTTATGGTAACTTGGTATATGCAGATATATATTGAGGTTGATGGATAGTTTTCCTTTGCTCTTCCAAAATATGGTGCAAAATTGAGAATAACATTTTTTTCTTGGAAAATATGAGAAATGATGTGTTGCAACCACCATATGCTAATGCTACATATAAAAAGTTTATTTGACCTATTTGATCAGTTTCATATTCTGATATAATGTCAACTTCTTAGATCAGCGGAGAAGTACTGATTCTCTTTTTTTAAAAAAATATACCCTCTTTAGAATACTTAGGATAGCACCCAAGGTTGTGGCCTAATGGTTGATGAAGTGGGTTTAAAACCATGAGATTGTAGGTTTAAATCCCAGCGGAGACAAAACACTAGGTGATTTCTTTCCATTTGTCCAAGCCTAGATGGATAGAGTTATCCGGTACCTGTGTTGGTGGGAGGTAGCAGGTACCCGGTGGAATTAGTAGGCATTGTCCTCATAGGGGAAGATTGTGACAAAGTGGATTCCTCACCATTGCACACTTCTTGCCCAGTTATCATTTCATACTTTAGCACTTGTATATTTTTTTTGTAGATAAGATACAATAGATAACCAGCAAAGATATATGTTACTTGGCTAACTTTTGCACTGCTATCTGCTAGTGTTTTTGGGGCAGAATTTACAGTCATTATCTAGAAACTGTTGGTGACATCAAACATATGGTTTTAATTGATCTAAATGTCAATTTTTATCATCCTGAGGTGTAGAGTAGAAAGCCCATATTTTGGACATGCATTTTGTGTATAATTTCATTATAATATGTGTAATAAAGAAAAGGAAATATTTACATTTTTCTTACAGGTGACATATTGAATAAATAACAATTGAAGATACTGCTGCTATGAGTTTTTCTTGTACTGTGGATAGCTTGCAGTATCATCACAGCGATAACCTTTGCTTTTCCCTGAACACCTGTGCTGTATGCTTGATGTTTTAGATGTTTTCCTGCATTACGAATTGCATAACCGTTTTTCTTTTCTGGAGTGCTGAGCATGCTTTATTGCAACGTGAAGGGGGTCATATTACTATTTCTCAATTTCAGAATAGCACTGTTGCTTCTTCTTACATTGTATGATTATTGAAATAGCACGCTTACAAGTTTATATTTGTCTGCCAATGCAGGCACAGCTAATACTGGGAATGGTAACCCAATCAATGGTTCGTTCACTGGTTCCATACTTAATTTTAGTATCATTCTCTCTCTCTCTCTCTCTCTCTCTATTTTATATAAAGCTGTCAAGTTGTGTCTATTCAAAATTCTTACTGCTTTCCTAATTTCCTTTACTTTATTGTTCTTTTGAGTTTGATTCCTATCATCTTGGTATCAGAGCTAAGTTAAGGACTGTTTCAAGAATTCTTGCCTATTTCTTGATTTATTTGAAAATCAGCATATATATGCGCGCACATTGTTTTCTTACTTTTCTTGGGGACATTCTACTGTTGCTGCTGTTTTAGTTGATTTTGAGGCATCAGTTTGTCAAAGAGCAACACCTAATCAATCATCTTTGGAATGTGCAGTTGCAGACACCAAATATTCGGCAATCTGTCGTACCTCAACTGCAGCCATTGTTTCTAGATAGTCAGCGAAGTCAACAGCTAGCAACTCAGTCTCTTCCTGGGTTACCCCCACTTCCCCCTAGTTTGCTCCCCCAGGCACGGCCTCAGATTCAACCGGCGCAACCAGGGCAGAACCAAGTTTTGCAGAGTCTGTTGCCGACGCCTTCTAGAATCCTTCCATCAATACAACCCCAAGTCAGTGTGTCAAATAACCCACCAGTTCAGGTGGGAACTTCCTCTGCTATAAAGCAGCAAATGCAGCCTTCTTTCTTACAACAAGCTGGGCCAGTTGCATCTACAAATTTTACATACAATAATCAGCTGGGGACAGCAAATACAAGCTATCATCCTTCTCCATCAATGTGTCCCCCGTTATTGGAACAAAGTTTTCAGGTGCGTATCTTTCTTTGCTGTTAGTCTATTACTGCAAATGAAAGAGCAGTGATGGTGAAATATAAAATCTATGAAAGCCTTTGTTTGAAAATGTTGCGAAAATGATTTAAGGTCCGTATAACTTATTTTGGATGATTTTCATGCTCGACTGGTTGAGTAAGTCTATCCAATGAATAAATTTACCTTTGGAAGGAAGAGAGCTTACTTGTATGACTTCCAAACACAATGAAAATAGAAGTTACACAGGATATTTGCTATATGGAACAGCATGTAGAGACTTACTTTCAGTGATGTTATACCATGTCTCTTCCAAAGGGACATCAATGTGATCTTGTATAATTCTGTTTTTTTTTTCGGTTACAGGGAAACCCTTCAGCAGTTTCTGGGGTCTTGGATAATACAAATAAAGACTCTCGACGACCACAGGTTCATAATAATTCATCTTTGATTACCAGACCAGCTTACCCTTCAGGTTTGCCTGAGGAGAAGAGAGCGGCGGCTAATAATCTAGATCTTTTGAGTCGGCCATCAAAAATGACAAGGCTTAATGATGGAATAAGTTATGCCTTGCCTGATGCAAGTGTATCTACGCCCCAGTCAGGACCCTCAACTCAAGTTTCAGCTGCAGCAGAAACGTCAAACCCTGATAAACAAGCTAGTCAGGTAATTTTAGAGTGTTCCTGTTTCTTTTTAATCAACTGAAGACTTTAAGACAGTTATTGCAAATGAAAATGAATTTAGATGCTTCTAAAACTCCCATTTGTTTTGATTTGAAAGATCACCTAACTAGTACTTCCGATGCAGTCTGGTAAAATCCTGGATGTGAATATGGAAATGCCTTTATATATTTATTTATTGCTTCATAGAAGCAACTGATTGTTTTGATTTGGTACTATATCTAGAATCATGGAGGATGTAGCTATAATATGGTAGCTTAGTTATATTAAGATGTTCTTCTTTTTCAACAGGTGCAGCTTCCCTCGGATGTTGAGTCTGCCTTGCTGCAACAAGTACTGAGTCTGACTCCTGAACAGTTAAGTTCACTGCCACCAGATCAGCAGCAGCAGGTCATTCAGCTCCAACAGATGCTTCGGCAGCCAACATAGCCAAACTTTAATACGCGAAGAGGACCTCAGATACACCTGCAAGCTGAGTATCTTTGCCCCTCTGAAATATTTGTGCAGAAGGGCATGTTGTGTCTTGGATCATTTCCATATTGTAAAGTGATTGATTTAAGAAGGATCTAGCATAGGATTATCAAATGCACTAGAGTGTATTACATTCATGTAACTGTTATGAGCAGGTGGTTTTAACAAGATAAATGAAGGAATTTTGTGGCTCCAGTTGTAATCTAGCATTATATATATTTAAGAGACATGTTCATTTCCCAAGTATGTTTCAGCTACAAGTTTTTTGTTGTTGATGGAATCCTGTCTCAGTGATATTAAAATATTTATTCCTATTATTGTTCTGAAGTAGCCTATAAAAAGTCTGGAGAATGCTTTTTGTAGTTATCGATAATTCTTTTGTGAAGGATGCTTATCATATTAATTGATGTGAGAGGGTTTTGGGGACAGAAGATCTAAATAAAAGTTGCTTACTTTCTCCTTTGTATATTTTGCATGGTTTACCTCTCCGTGTCGTCTTAGTTGAGGATGATTTAAGTGGTAAGGGTTTCTATCTTTTTTTTCTTTTGTGACTAAACAAACTATGCTTGTTGATACGAGTTGTATCACCTTGATCAACTTTCATGATCATGAAAAATACAGTTTGAGTACTATTATCCAAGACGATTGGGTTAGGTTGTTTTTGTTGACCAAACCCATCCTCACTATCTCAAAGCAATTCTGTTGTTTTCACTCCAATTCCATAATATGCTTTAACAGAAACTTGAGGATGTCACATCTCTTCCTCCTAAAGGTTTGAGAAATGAGAAAATAGCAAATACAGCTCAAAGGTTGGTGGTGCTCCTTTATGAAACAAAAAATGGTGTATGAGAACTTCATTTCCCTTAATTACATAAAATAACAAAACAAATAATGCTTACTACTGTCTCCTCTTCTTATTCTTTACTAACTAAAGGGTTCTTTTTTTCTGGATTGGAGTTAGTGTTACCCATAGATAGCTTTTCGAAATTGGAGTTGATGGATCTCTAATCTTATAATAAGCTTTTCCTAAGTTCATGACCCCCATTTTTCTTATGGACTTGTCAGTATATATACTATCTATCGGAGGAAAAACAATTTCTGTATCAAAACGGAAATTATACATTTTTCTGTCAATATCAACCGGATGCCGCCTACTGGTCAATTACTCGATTCACAACCTGATGTTCAAATCAAGTGAGACACACAATATTTTTGGTATACAAAGTTTTAAGTTCAGAAAAAATATTTTTGGTATACAAACAAAGTCTCAAATTCTACATCTTTCTGTTGCAGGCAAACCATATGTTCAAATCTTGATTGATAGAGGGAAGGAAAAACTACATAAATGGGTCATATTACTCAAAATAATTACATCTTCATACCCTAATTCAAGAAATATCCATTCTCACAAAAAAATTTACAGCCCATACCCCATTCATTAAGGCTGATAATTTCGTTTAACTGATACTAAATAAGTATATATATATAATGTATTGGTATCATTACGGTTTCTTGCTCAGAAATTAATCATTAGTCAATGATACTATAAGAGTATATGTATATTTTTATGATATAGTAGAACAGTCTACGGGTCCTAGAATAGTTTCGTGTAAAGTGTTTAAGATTTTTGGGTTTCTGAAGTTGGTCTACAGACTGACTGAACGAGCCGCCATTTGTTCTACGAGTCGTAGATGGGCTTCGTAGGAGTGATCCAAACTTAGTGAGATTTTGAGTTCGAACTTAAGTTCTATGAAAGGGACCTACAGACCGTAGAAAGTTTACGATCCGTAGGAAGGATGCGTAGGAAGTTGTCCAATTTTGAGCCCCAATAAGTGGTTCTACGGTTGACCAGTACGAACCATAGGTCGGAACCGTAGATCTCTCCGGCTGTTTTATTAAGGGTGTTTTGGTCTTTTTCCACACCTTCTAAACCTTTACCTCGACATTTTTACACCTTGTTAAGGATTTAAACAGTGTTAACCAATCCTTTTACGATCACTAACGCTTCCAAGTCTCAGAAAAAGGTTTCCTAAGGAGAAAAGCTAGGCTTTCGAGTTTTCACCGATTTCTCCAAGAACTTTGTTCTTCCAGGTATGTAAGACTATCATAGTGTTGGGTTAGTTCGTCCTCACGCCCTACATATGTCTAAATTCATTAAAAGAGTAATCTAGAATTTATCCTTGAATTTGAGTATTCTTGAGACAAGTTATATTGTTGAGTTATGAGTTCTTAATTCGTGAGTATTGAGTTATTTATCATTGTATTGAGATCATTGATGTTATTTGTTCATGTCTATAATTCAACATGAATCCTACTATTGAGTTAAACTTGAAAATCTTTTCAAAACAAATGTTTTGTCTTTAAATTGATTTATGAGGAGAGCAAAAGATGAGTTTTGAAATAAGAATTGAGTAAGAGAATCAGGGAACTAAGTATTTTCAAAGATATCATTTTTTAAATTGAGAAAAGAGAAACTTTGATTTCTAAATGTGTGAATGAGTTCAAAGATATTTTACAGCAGTTACCTCTTTTGAGAGGATATTTGTAATTACCTCAAATTGAGAAAGATTAGATTTTATACATTTGAGCATGTATATATTTATTGAGAGTAGTATTGAGCACCGATATAAGGATGAGTTCAAATAACTCACATTCCTCATAAACCATATAGCCAACATGGGTAAAAGAATTTACTTTTTAGACGACTCCTTATTGATATCAAGCAGAGCTTTAGTGAATCCACTTAGTTGAGATGTTCTATATCCCGACAAGGTATGAGACAGTTTTGACAGTGTGGGCGAGACGTTGTATCATCATGTAATTCATATTGATGGTTGTCGGTTAGAGAATCTCCCAAATAAAGTTGAAAGTGTATTTTTATTATATAACTTACTGTAAAACCTCACTAAATTAATATAGTTGGGACCGTGAAATATTATTAATTTATAGAGTGTTTTGAGATTCAACCTTGTGATGCTCGGATAATAAAAGCTTTCAAAATGTATTATCGGAACAAATTTTATTGTAGGATATTAGAAGGCTATCAAGTGGGACATGAAACCGATCCAGAAAAAATTAATGTTTTGGATGCTATGAATTTTGCAATCGCGGCTTGGACGACAAATGTTCAGCATAAGATAACAATAAATTATTTTTGACACTGCAAAATTTGTTTGGAGGATGAAATCTCAGAGAATTTGAATGAACTCACCCACTTGTGAAAACGTCATTCATGAACTTGAGGTCATGATTAATAATTTCGGTTAGCGCAATAAAATGGACGTCAATAACCTATTGAATTATCCAAGTGAAAATGATACATATTCAGTAGTCCAGAGCTTAGAAGAAATTGTTGATACCATAAAAACAATGTTGACGATGAAATTGTAGATGATACAATACCTTTAGAACCAGTTATGCGTAAGGAAACATTTATCGTATCTAGAATTCTTCTCAATATTATGGTGCAGTTCGAAAAGACAACACCAGAACTTTTGGATGCAATAAGAAAAGTTAGAGATGAACTTAAACTAGATTTAAAGTTTAAAAAAAAACAAAACACAATAGAATCACATTTCACTAAATCATCTTAAGATATATTTATACATTTAAAAAATTATTAATTTATAATATTAATGAGACCATATATTTATATAGGGTCTTCTGAAAATATATTATCTTATCGAAATAAGTGATTTTTTCCATTGGCCCAAGTTGGGACCGAAAGAAAATATTACCTTAGAGAGATTATTAATTTACCGAGTATTAATTTAGTAAGATTTTACTGTAATATGTTGAGTTCTGAGATGAGTAAGTATTTGTAAAGTTCAAATGTTTTCACTCCTTTATTTCTTTACATTCAGTTGAGTATATATTTACATCATTCCTGTCCTTTCTGGTTGCAACACATTTTAAACATATGGAAAATAAATCAACCACACAAATAAAATCTGAAGAAACATAGTTTTATTCATCAAGATTGCGAGTACAATTATGTTCCTCCCTTGATTCTACTCTCCTAAAAATTTATCCATGATTCGAGGGCCGTTAGTGGCATATTTCTCGAACTAGGATGATTTAGATTTGACCTCCATATGAATATTTCATGACTTTTGTGGAATATTCGAGATCTTGATCTTTAAAATACCCAAGAATTTTATGTGATATTTTGAGATGCCTTTTAAGGGAGTTTAGTACCCTTTATATAGGCATAAATTAGGGTTTAGGGTTGAGTATCCTCCAAGAATTCTAATTGAAACTGAACACACTTTCTAGAGTCCCAATTAGAATTGAACATGTCTTGTAGAGTTCGCGAAATTTCAATGTCTACACTTTCATTCATTCATTTCGCTTCGACTATATCGCATACTCGTACATTCAATGTATTGATGTCATTCGACCTACATCTTTTTATGATGCAAATACAGGTGTTCAGATCATCAACAGACGCTTCGTTGAGATCACTTTGCACTCCCAGTTAGCTTTTGGTGATCCTCCTTGCATTCCGAAGGACTCCACGTTTATCTTTTAGTTAGTTATTGAGATGTCGTGCATCTTTTCCCGATATCCATCTTGAACGACAGCGGCTTCATAGATAGTTAGTTTTGAGTATGCTTATAATATTCCTTTGTTAAACTGTTTTCAGCTATTATTATTCTCAGAATATTTTGAGACAGTTGAGTACTTTGAGATTAAATGGTTTAATTTTGTTTTAAAGCTTAATTTTGCTTGAGTTAATCTTCCGCTCGGTAGTCAGACAGGCCAAGAGTTTGCTTGGAAATCAACAATGGTTCTCAAGTACCGACCATGTCCAGAATGTAGATTTGGGATGTGACAATAACTCCTTTTGCTTTCATGTGTCTTTTCAATATGCGTGTTTGCTATCCTGTTATACGAGTGCATCTGAACTGTAGTGTTGTGAACCTAGTTCATAAGTCACTTATCAAAACTTGTTATCCCCTTAATCCTTATACTTCACACTTAGCTTCTAATCTATTTTATATTTGAGTATGTATCAAATGTACATAATTTCCTCTCTTTTGTTTCCTTTATTATATCGAAAATATTATTTTCTTCATTATTTCCTATAATTTTTTATAAATAAAAAATCCTTCTTTTCTGAGCTATGTGATTTTCTATAAGAATTTTCTTTCGTTTTTGAGCTATTGAGTTTTTATTTGTTTGCTTCATCAATTGGGATTATTTAGAGAAAATTTGGGTTGGTTGAAGTTAAAAAAAAAAATTGAGAAAGATGAATTACTGTAGTATATACATATTTATATGAACAATATATATGAATGTATATACATTTATGATACATAGTTATATAGCATATATACATGGTTATGTTATAGATGAGCAATCTAGATTCAGAAATTTGTCAATCTTTTGTTGTAGATAGTTGATGGATAGGCTGGGACCTTATCCCGGTTAAGTATAATACTTTAGAAGCTTGTAAACTAGGGATAAATAGTTGTACATTGTTGTTCGTGTTGACCTTGTTACTTTTGCACTATCACATGACAACCTTGTTGGCATTTGTTTGTATATCTTTTGTGGTAATAGATATCATGATGTCCTCGAAGATCCACATAACAATTCTGTGTTATGAATATTATGGTGGCTTCGATGGTCCGCGTAGGGATTTAATTACTTATGTTCTATTTTGAAATGTTGGTTAGCCGAGATATTTGTTGTATGATTCTCTGATTGTGGCCTTTTCGATCTGGACTTTTGTTAAGTCAAGATATATCTATTTGTATTCATTGAGTGTAACTGGTATGCATCAGTAGCATGCATGCCTAGTTGGATCGGCTCAAGGTCAAGTGTGGTATAACTGTTAGTTGTGAGGGACATATTTATTAAGGTACAAGGGATATCACGTGACACTACATAAAAAAAACAGTGCGGATATATTTGAACAAGTGACACTTCAAGACACAAAGGTTCACGCAACTTAGTGGTTAGGTTCTTCATTTTCATGGTATGTTCTTCTTGGTGTTGTTTTGGTTCATTTTTTGTTCACTATTTTGAATAAATTTGAAAACGAAGAAGTGAACTCATAAAGAAAAAGTTATAATATTTTTTAATTATTTTTTTTAGAAAAGGTATAGTAGTGTATGTGAATGGTATTTGGTTTATATATATATATATATATATATATATATATATATATACACACATGAAAGCAGATTATTGGTTTTCTGTATAAGTATTTGATTATTGCCTAATTAATTGTATTGAAATTTCAAATATAGAAAATTAAGAAGCATATCTATATAAAAGGACATTAAGGACCAGTAAACTAGTCCTTGAAACCTTTAAGCACCAATTGGTCTTATATGTAAGAACCAGTGAATCTAGTCCCTGAAAATATTTTTAGGACCAGATTCTTAATAGTCGCAAAATCTCTTAAATCAGGGACCAAAATTTATGGTCCCTAAAAGCATTTTGAGGACCAGTTCAAGGCTAGTCGCAAAATATAATTAAGGACCAGCTATTCAACACGTCGTCCTAAATGACATTTAGCGTCGGAGGCTATAGGGACGGGGAGGCGACCAGAATTTCCGATCGCTAATGACTTTTAAGGACCAGAATCTCAGTTTTAGGGACCAGTTTTCCCTTCGTTATTGACCATTTTTCTTGTAGTATATATATCTGTCTCACTAATCAAATTTTATTCTCAAGTAATCCATAACCTGCCTCAGCGCCAGGCTTATATATATATTATTTTATTTATTATTTCGCATTTTAAAAAGTGACACCGTTATCAAGAAAGACAAACTTTTGGTCATATTTTTAAAATTAATTATTGTCATGAAGTTTTAAATTTCATGGATTGAACTCTAAGACGTTATTAACAAGTTGAAAAGTGACTAGTTACGTTTGGGATTATCCATAAACACTCTTTAACAAAAAAAAAACATTCATTATCGAATCTCAACTGTAAAATCTCTTATTAAAATTAAAGGAATCTCAACAATCCACAACACCCTTTAATTTAGAGGTAGAGGCATAGCCGTCACCTTAAAGTAGGGGGGTTCAAATGATACCCCTTGCTAAAAAAGTTCACTTATTATACATATATTTTATTTAAAATAATAAAAGGTGTGATAAATATATGGATCGAATCCCTTTGACTTGAAACAAGGGCTTAATCTAGCTTATTTTTATATAAATTGAAAAACATTTACTAAAATTTTTGAGTCGGATCGATCTACCATTCTTTGATTGTGATCCCCCTTTAAAACATGAAATACTTAAATCATTTAGGGAAGCTTAGTCCTCACATCTAACAAAGATAAAACCTATAATTAAACATAGATGTTGACATATAGCCATAGATAGTAAGCAACATATGTAGGGTCAATAGTATACATGGTTAAATATCATTCTAATAATAGGATAATTCCCAAATAATGGACCATATCTCTAACAAAAAAAATAGTGACTTGTTAGAAAACATAGGTTATAATGGTTACAAAATCTATTAAATGGAGATATCAATACTCATGACCAAAAAAAAAAAAAAAAAACTAAGTCCATAACCATCTGGTAGGCACCAACCAGTCAAAAAAAATCAACCACCTTCTATACCCTTCATCAATATCTCTCTCAAAAAAATAAAAAAAATCTCTTCATTCTTCTTTACAAAATTCCAAGAAAATACATTTTAATTTTGTTGATTAGTCTTTTAGTCTAAGGTTTAAAATCAAATAATTTAAATCTAGCTAGTAGATTAATGATGGAGATTATACAGCCTAATAGCCTGCAGTTACAAAACATGTTGCAGAATTCCGTCCAGTCGGTTAAATGGACTTATAGTCTTTTTTGGCAATTTTGTCCAAAACAAGGGTACGTATGTCTTTCTTTTCTAATTGTCTCGATTGAATCGTATTGATTTAGATGTTTTGAGTTCTGAATTGCAAAAAGTTGATTTTTAAAATATATGTTTTTTTTTCATGTCAACATTTTTCCTATTTTAAATAATAGAGAATTCAGATGTTTTGAGTTTTGAGTTTTGAATTTGAGAAGTCAATTTTGAAATATATATTTTGGAAAATATGTTTGATTCCTTAAAAAGTTTGCGTCTTTATCAACAATTGTCTTATATTAAATAATGAAGGATTTAGAATTTAGGTGTTTTGAGTTCTGAGTTAAGACATGTAATTATTTTTGAAAAATATGTATCTCACTCTATAGATATTTGTTTTTTTCTAAATTTTATGAACTCTTGAATCTATTAAGATTCTTTCCCTTTGTTTAATATCAAGAATCATGTATTACGTACACAATATTGAAAGATTCAAAATTTAAACGTGATGAATACTCAGCTAACTCATGATTCCTAAAAGTATATATTCTTATTTTTTATTTACAAACTCATGATTGGATCTGTCACTATCGACATTCTTAATAATAATAATAATATTGTTTGATATATAGGGTGTTAGTGTGGAGAGATGGATATTATAATGGAGCTATAAAGACAAGGAAAACTGTGCAGCCAATGGAAGTTACTGCTGAAGAAGCTTCGCTTCATAGAAGCCAACAACTTAGAGAACTTTATGATTCACTTTCTGCCGGCGACTCAAATCCGCCGGCGAGAAGGCCGTCCGCAGCCTTGTCGCCGGAGGATTTGACGGAATCCGAGTGGTTTTATCTCATGTGTGTTTCTTTCTCTTTTCCTCCACCTATTGGGTAAGTTATTGTCCACCTGAATTTAACATTTATATACTGACAGTATATTTTATTACATACAAAGTTTAACTTTTTTAATAAAGAAATATTTTTTGAAATTTATTACTCCACTTGGTATGGTTATAAAAATTTTGAAACTTATAACATTTAGTATGTCATAGTAGTTGTGTGAATATAATAATGTTTAACAAAATGAAATGGAGAAAGTAACATGGTTTTTACTGCATTTTTAATATTGTCATATCAAAATTACTACAAATAACTACTTCTTGTAAGAATTTTCAGTACAGTGAATACAATATGATCAATATTCATGACCATACAAAGTATTCGCTTCGCTTATTTTTATTTGTTCATTGTATTAAAAATATGTATTTATTTTTCCTTATTTAATTTGAAAAAAGAAGAAGAAATAATTTACCTTTTTATACCTAATTTACTCTTATTGTTAAGTACTACAATTATTTTCAATTCATTTCTTAACATATACTAATAATTAAGGATGATATAGAAAAACTATCATTTTATACTCTCTTTGTTCATTTTTATTTGTCCACTACTTTATTTTGTCACTTTTAACATATTAAGAAAAAATAATTTACTTTATTCATGTTTTACTCTTAGCATTAATTAATATTCTCCAAATCATTTTTCAAGAACTAATACTAAACATCAATTAATGGGGGTAGTACGGTAAAATACTCATGTCCATTATTATTTTCTTAACAGGTGTGTCAAGTCGAAACATTACAAGTAAAAGTGAATGGAGGGAGTATACTACTCCATCTGTCCATCTTTACTTCTCCATATTTGATTTGACACATTCCTTAAGAAACAATAAATGAAAGGGTAATTTTAATTTACTATATCTCCCAAATTAATTATAAGTAATATGAATGCTGGAAAATATTTAATAATAGGGGTAAAATAGACATAAAATGATAACTTATCTCTTGATTTTAAAATTGAACAAGTAAAGTTGGATAATTATTTTTAGTATAATGACCAAATAAAATGAACCGTAAACAGGTAAAAATAAGAAGAAACACCTCTAAGAATGTGTTGAGTTAAATATGAACGAGTAAATATAAATGAAGTAGTAATGGGAGAGTGAATGAGGGTTGTTACATCGAAATAAAAGCAAGACTACACAAAAGAAGCAACTTCAACTGTGACCTCCCTAAGTCATTGATTAATGAGAGACCATATATTCATAGAAAATTTAACTCTTACAAGTCACTGTTAGCTATAGATTAAATTAAATGTGCTGATAAAATAAGTTAATTAATATGGTAACTTCAATGCTTACTCTTATCCTTGTTGATGGTCTAATAAATATTGATGTATATATAATTAATAATGGGTTGCTTATTACTTTAGGAATAGTGGGGACATATTAAAAAATTGTTACTTATTGAAATCTAAAATGAAATGTTTGAAAGTAAGTCACCTTCTTTTATTGAAGACTTCTAGATTAATTTTTCATATGATTACTCCATAAATAGTTATCATCGAAGAAAATTAAAATGAGAATTAGTTTGGTACATCATCCACATCAAGTAACAAGATAATTGACTACTTCATCCACCTCTAACAAGAATTAAAATGAGAATTAGTTTGTTAAATCATTTTAAATATTTAAATAATGTTATTAAAAAATAAATTGATAAAGAAATAGTATCATATGACATTACCTCTGATATTTTGTTTTCATAAAAAAAGATTACCAGGCAAGGCTTATTCAAAGAAACATCACATATGGATAATGGGTGCAAATGAGGTTGATAGCAAAGTCTTCTGTAGAGCTATTCTTGCTAAGGTATTAATCACTACCATCTTTTAATTTCAATTTTTTACTTCCACGAAATAAAAGTATGATCTTTATACACCTTATCCTCCTCAAATGAAATTTTACTGGTCACTTAATATGTTGTTGTTGGTATACTCTTGAGCGAAGAATATATAGGATATAGAAAAATTTATTTTCATCAATCATTTCACGTGACTCCTAATTATTCATAATCATGAATCACGCATGAGAGTTTTTTTTAACTCCTTTTATTTTAATTTCTATGATATAAATTATAACCTGACTCAATATTTTATATAACATTTAAATAAAAATCAGAATTATAATATTTGTGCGATTATGCAAAACTTTTGAAATTTGTGATTAAAAAATGACATAAATACATGTAGCTAAGTTATAGTTAAATTAAATGTTTCTAAATATATAAAAATGTCTCACTATTTTACCAGAATAAGAAAATAATATCACACAGAATCAAAAGAGATGACATAAAAGATTTCATAGTCTGCTCGTTAACATTTCTTTACACGTGATTGAAATTACTATAAAATTGTGCCCTAAATAAAACTGTTGCTTTTCTGACTTAATTTATATGACTTATTTTTATTTTTAGTTAAATAGTTTAAAAAGAATGATATATTTTTATATTTAGTAATAATTTAACTTTAAAATATTTATTTTTTTATCCTTAATAAAATGATTTTGTCACACAAATATGTATGACCTATTCTAGATCACAAATTTTAATTTTTTTTTTTCTTTCTTAAACTCTATGTCAAGTCAAACTAAATCATTGACACGTAGAGAATAGTAAAAAAAATTTCCTTGTCATCTATTCGTTGAAATCAGTTCAATTATCTGACTCTTTTCTTTTTGTTTTATTCATGGAACACTGACATGCCTATTATATAGAGTGCCCGCATACAGGTAATAAACTTTACCTGCAGACCCTTTGACTACTTTCCAATTATTATGAGAAATACTTTACTCACTCCCGTTTCAATTCGGTCGATAATTTTAATTTGATATGAAATTTACGAAAGTTCAAAAAATAAAATTTAATTGAGTTCAAAATGTTGCAGACTGTCGTTTGTATTCCTCTCTTGGACGGTGTAGTGGAACTGGGAACTACAGAAAGGGTAAAAACGTAAAACAAGTTCTCAAATATATCTACATTATATTAATACACTTTGTAGTAATTTAATTTTATAAATTTAAATTATATACATTATAAGTATATATATATATAATGTTTATATAATTTAATCGATCGAAGAATATATTGTACATGATACACAACATAGGTTCAAGAAGACATTGGATTCATACATCATGTAAAAAGCTTCTTCAATGAGCAACAACAAGCTCAGCCACCAAAGCCAGCTTTATCTGAGCACTCCACTTCGGATCCCGCCGCCTTTTCGGAGCCACATTTTTACTCCAGCAATACTCCGTCATCCGCTGGTATTTGTCCAGCGGATCAAGATGGTAGAATTGCTGGAGAAGAAGAAAATGAGGATGAGGATGAGGATGAGGACGAGGATGAGGATGACGAAGAAGAAAATGATGAAGTTGAATTAGACTCGAATGGTATAGCAATTCAAAGTGTTGCTGGGGCGGCTAATCCTATAGCGGCTGAGGCTAGTGAGCTCATGCCGCTTGATATGTCTGAAACTATACGGCTCGGCTCGCCGGATGATGGCTCTAATAATATGGATACTGATTTATATTTGGATGGTATTAGCCAAGCTGGAAATACGGCTGACTCTTTCAAAGCTGAGACTGCAATTAGTTGGGCTAACTTCCAAGACCTTCAACATTTAACAGGTACTATTATTCCATCTGTTTCAATTTAAGTGTTTAGTCTGTTTTAAAATAATATTTTTTTTAATTAAATTTGGATCGCTCATTAATCTAACACTTGCTATACATAACATCATAAAATTTAAAAATCATTTAGTATATTACACACTATTATAACAAAAGACAGGAAAATCAGCCCCCTTCCATATATCTCATAATGTATTCTACGTTGTTAAAAACTAAATTTACATGAGACGTGTAATGCATAGCTAAAAAAAATGACAATCACTATCTGAATGATTAAACAAAAATACCAACTAATGAATCAAACACTCACCATTTTTTGTTCTTAAATATAATTGGGTCCAAAGAAGATTGTATTAGGATAAGAAAATAGAAGTAGTGAGGATCAAACCACAGATGCCAGGGACTTAAATGAACATACTTATCACTGGACTATCAACCCTTATTGTGACTAAGGAAGTTCATCTTTTAATATATTCATATAAGAGTGAATATTTTACCTATATATACGATCTAATTTTCCGGTGTTAGGCTGTGCTTTTACTAGTAAGAAGTTGTTTTCGAGCTAGGTTTCCAGTTGGCATTAAACAAGCTCCATTGAAAGAAGGAAAAAATAAAAGATATTTGTATTTGATAAGACAGAGAAGTCAAATATTTGTCTGGTGAGAATTCTAAGGGAATTTATTTTTTATTCGCTAACATATTAAAATTGAGTTAAACTTTTAAATGCTTATGATATAAAATATTTCTTACACTATAATTTGTTCACAATGAGATTAATAACTATGAAAATAAGGTAAATTACCTTCTACCATGTGTTAAAATAGATCGACAGTATATTTTGAAATAGTATGATCATCTCATCTTAAAACTTATGTTAACAAATATATTCCTTCTTCTAGGTACAGTAAATTCATTAAATCAACTTTTTTTTAAGCTAAATAAGATTTAAACGTCAAATATCAGTAACATATATAACGTCTTAGTAAATTGTACTACGATAATTCAATATTTAAAAATTCAAGTTTTTTTTTTTAATTAAATGCAGGTGTCCCTAGTTATGATGAATTATCACAAGAAGATGCACATTATTCTCAAACAGTTTCAGCTGTACTTGAACACCTCTCAAACACAAGTTCCAAATTTGCCTCTTCTACTACCATAATGGGCTCTATTTCTCCTGATTCAGCCCAATCCGCTTTCACATTATGGCCCATCATTTGTAGCCCAAATCCCTCCCACTGCCATCGCCAACACGGCGGCGACGGCAGTGGGACCAGCTCCCAGTGGCTGCTCAAAAGCATACTATTCACTGTCCCATTTCTCCACACTACTAAAAAATTACACCAACTACCTGAAGCTCTTTCTCCAAAGTCACGAGACTCTGCGGCCGACTCTTCAGCCGCAGCGTCTCGATTCCGCAAAGGATGTACGATAAATAGTAGTACACAACAAGAAGAGACGAATGGGAACCATGTACTAGCGGAACGACGTCGTAGAGAGAAGCTGAATGAGCGTTTTATTATTTTAAGGTCCTTAGTACCGTTCGTTACGAAAATGGATAAAGCATCGATACTTGGTGATACAATAGAGTATGTGAAGCAGTTACGTAAGAAAGTTCAGGATCTTGAAGCGCGTGATCGTCACGCGGAAACCACAAAAAATGCAGGTATATTTTATTTTTTACTACACATTGATAATTGGACGGATTGAACTGAGTTTAGATCGATCAAGTGGACTAAATTAATAAATGGTTGAGTTAATTATCAATCTAATCTTGAACAAATCCGATAGATTGTAGTTTCATGAGCTAATTTGTTTAGCATTATCATTTGTTAGTTAACAAAATAATAGTGTCCTAAATAATATTTCACACAAACATATTATACAAAGAAAAATTTCTAAATAATAGTAATAGGTTACTTGCCATTTTATCAAATTATCATCAATTACTATATTTATCAAGAGATATACATATAATGGGTGGTTTATAGTTCCTCGTTAGAGAGGAGTTATTCAGGTATAAAAATTGGTTATAATTTAATATATTGTTTTATTACAAAAACGAGGAAAAGTAACTACATAAAATCGAGCATAAGTTACACATTGTTTGGTTGATCTTTTTTTTTCCATATAAAACATAACATTTTTAATGCTCTACAATATGCATGAAGGTCATATTTAATTTATGTCATAGAACATGAAATAACTAATATTTGCATAACTTTAACTGATATTAAATTTTTTACGTGATAAATAGATGAAAAGAATGGTACAACAATAGTGAAGGCATTTCCGGGGAAGGGTAAGAGGAAAATGAAGAGTACGGTGGAGGGAAGTATAGGCAGAGCACCGGCAAAGATAACGGTGTCTCCACCTATGGATGAAGAAGTTTTGCAAGTGGAAGTCTCAATCATCGAAAACGATGCATTGGTGGAGCTCCGGTGTCCGTACAAAGAAGGGTTGTTGTTAGATGTAATGCAAATGCTAAGGGAACTTAAAGTGGAAGTTGTAGCAATCCAATCATCTCTTAATACTGGCTTCTTATTTGCTGAGTTAAGAGCTAAGGTATGACAAAAATAATTTAAGTACATTATTTGGATGACCTTTTTTATTTATAATTTTGACAAAAATAAAAATTAATAGAAATAGAAGCGAAGCAGATTTAGAATTTGAATTTTATAAATTTTGAATTCTTAACAACAACTTTGTATTTTGGTACAAAATGAGGTGATCTATTATATCTTAATACGTACCAGTACAATAGAGTGGTAGAGCATTAAGTTGTTGCTAGTATCTGGGGAGGAGGATGGGGGTTGATACAATATTTACTAATATTATATATACTTAGCTTTATTTGCTAGCAAAAAGAATTTCTGCTTTATCTGCTTCTAGCTTCTCCCAACTGCGAATAATGAAGGAACTACTCATAACAAAAAGTATTAGTAATACTGATATTAGAAGCTTGACTAAACAGATTATAACTCTTTTTTGTTATTTGTTTTGCAGGTAAAAGAAGATATATATGGAAGGAAAGCAAGCATTTTGGAAGTGAAAAAGTCAATACATCAGATAATCCCTAGAGCTAATTAAATTGATCTAATACCTCTCACTTTGTCCCAAAAAGTTTAATCTATAATTTGCTCAGCTCCTTCAAACCAAACAATTAGGCACCAAATAATATTATAAATGCAACTCTAGTGAGTCATGTGTGACTTAGCTTGGACAAGTTGGATAAGACAATTTTTTGGGACACACTAGGAGAGATTATATATAGAGTAAAATAAAATAAGAAAATGATGGAAATTTATAAGTAGCTAGTAATTAATTTAGTATGAAAAGTATAATTGTCTACAACCTTAACTATGCAATTATGAGTGATACATATGAATATACTATCTTTTTTAGTTTATATTACCAATGTAATTCCCAATTCACTGTTTTTTTTTTGTTTTTTTTTTAATTTCTAGGTTTTTATTGACATGTAAAAACATGCAATTATTACTCGTATTTAGCTAGAGAAAGAATGTCTTAAAAATCTGTTTTCCATTTTCAAAAGTGTTCTAAAACTTCATTTCTACATTGTTTATCATATATCAAGCGTCATGAAGAAATTAAAAAGGAAAATATTTACATCATTTGAAAACGTCAAGATTTTTACTCCTTGGTCAGAAACAAAAGAAACTGGTATTAGCAAATCAAACAAGATAATGTAGATAGAGACCTTAATTCGTCTCCACTGTGTCGTAGCTATACTCAATGCTAACGCCTAACGTGACACATAAATTTAATTCTGGAGGTGTCTAAATGATCATTTTGTAAGTTGGAGTGCGTTCAACTGACACTGTAAAGACAGGTTAAAGTGTTTGGATACACATCCTCAAAATTGTGGGGTGTTTAATTAGTTGTTAGTTGAGGCTATTGAAGAGTGAAACCATCATCTCATCTAAAAACTTAAGCTATTAGAGATAGCAAACGTTTATTATTTTGGTGTATTTAATTTCCACATGCCCCATCACGCACATGCCTAAATTTTTTTTACGAGTTAAGCACATGAAAGTTTTTACGACTCGTTTTGATCCATTTGCTTGAAAAAAATGCCTTTAGGCTTCGGTCTCAAACTTTTTGCTTGCACTTAAAAATGGAAGCGAGGATGGAGTAATGAAGAAAAAATTACATAGATGAAAATAGAAACCTTATCAATAACATGAACATCCAAATAATCAATCAATGATTACTAAAATTTCATGATAGTGATTAGTGGGTGATTAGTGGTGAAGTGAATGGATAACTAAAATTAAAATAACCAATCATCGATTACTAAGATTTTCCATATTACGAGTTAATTAAGCACGTGAAAAATCTTTTTGATAGTAGATAACGGTGAGATTCAATTTCAGGACTTCTATCTGCTCTGATATCACATTGAAATGTGTGTACACTTTAGATGAGATAATCACACTGCACGTCTTAGATATATTGTCCTACTATGTATATATGGTCCACATACTACAAGCTTAAGTTTTCTTCGCGCGCAGAGGCCAAATTAAATTTGTCTATGTATTATGCTTTTAATGCGGATCGCATGCATGTATAGTCCGCAAAGTACGATGCAATTAACAGTAAAGTAAATAAGTAACGTCAAGGCTTTTTTTTTTTTTTTTACCCTCCCTAGGAGCTCCCACCCCTTTTGCTCCTTTGGTGACTCGATCTCGCAACCTTCGGGTTGGAAGTGAGGGGGTGCTTACTATCCGAGCAACTCCCTCTCGTAACGTCAAGGCAAATAGTGATTCGATGTTGATTATTTCCAATAATTGAATAAATACACAGCTAGAGTATCTTCGGAAGATAGTGCAAAATCAAATAATTTCTTTGTCATTAATGCCAAAGTAGTTCGATGTCATTTTCAAATAAATGGAGCCTATCATATGTATAACTCAGACAAAACTTTATTTTCCCTCCAAGCAGTCCATGTCCATGCCTTTTTGGACTTCACTTTGGAGCTTCTTTCAACTAAATGAATTTAACTAGTGCCCGTAAAAAATTTAGAGTAGCATTTTTGTTTATGTGCATATTAATTTATTGTCACTAAGAGGTCGTTTGATTGGGAATAAGTTATCCTGAGATATAGTATATCTCAGGATAAGTTATCACGCTATATATATATATATATGAGATAACTTATCATGCACATCACTAAAGTATAAATGATGGGATAAATAGTTTCATGACTATTTAATTCTTCCAACCAAACGCAGAATAAAATAATCCTACATTTTCTGAGATTATTATATATTATTCCTCACACCAAACAGACTCCTAAAAGTTATTTTTGTTGTTGTAAATTAATACTTGAAAAAAATGTGTTTTAGGTTTCTGATGACTCAAGATTTTTGCTTGCACTTAATTATATTTGAAAGAGAGGTGGGAGAAATTAAGAAAGAATTAGAAGGTGAAAGTGAATGGATATACTGTTAAGGATATTAAGATTTTGTTATATAACTTGATCATTCAAATTCATTAAAATAATTATGAAATTCAAAAATAAACACATTTTATGATTAAAGTTCAGAACTAAAAAAAAAAAAATACGCTTTAATAGCTAAAATTTGAATAAATAAAATTCAATTTTTTATTAAGTGCAAAAAATAATGTATTGTTTCTTTTTGCTCCTCATTTCTCCGTTTTTGATAGCTCACCGACCTCATCGTCTTACCTTTTTGTCTCATTCATCAAGACATCCTTTTCTATCTTTCGATTTCATTGACAATGCCAACTACTTCTTTAGTTTTCATTTATTTGTCTAATTTTAATTTGTCACAGAATCTAAAAAAGTAAAAAAAGATTTTTGATCAATCGTATAGTCTTAAATTAAAGATATGTATTAAGTATCGAAATATCATTTATTCATATGATCTTAAGCATGTCATGTGGAAAATAAAAACTAAAGTGTAGTGAAAAATAGAAAAAAGTATTCTTTTTGAACGGACTAAAAAGATAAAAGAAAAAAATTAAAATGGAAAGAATATAAGTTGGCTAAGATACTACTGGGTAAACACAATTCCTGGTTGAAAAATATTTTGGAGATTGTTGTTTGGCCAACAACCAGCAGTCAAATGAAAAAACCAAGAGAAGGATATTTTATGTCAAGACGCAGAATCTAGACCTTCTGAGAATTTTTATTTAAAAATTAATGATAGGTCATAGAAATTTGAAATTTAGTGTTAGGTCATAAAAATGATCCCAAAATTAGTGTAAGGTCATACAAGAATTTGAAGTTATGTTTGAAAAACATTCGAAACTTCGTTCACTTTTATAAAAAAAAAATCTTTATCAAATTTACCATACAGAAATTATTTTTATAAAATAACCTCATTTCAATTGTATTTTATATGATTAAACACAATTTTAATTTCAACTTTAAAATTTTCAAATAAAATGAAAAATATTTCATTTTCATGGTGTACAAACTAAATAAAGTTTTTAAAGATCTTCAATAAACTACATTACTCAAATCAAGTATTAGAAGAAACTTCACTTCCTTAAGTCCATCTTCTCCCCTACCCTCTCATTTGTATTTATGTAGTCTCTATTTATGTAATACATTTCTTTAATCCATAAAGAATTATATCTCTAGAAATTATTTTATTTTATTTTGAATAAGATCATTTATAATTAGTGATGAATGTAGAATACGATTTATAGAAATTTTATCCTTGTTTTCAAAACATTGTTTGATTATACATTGGACTGATTTGTTAAAAAGATTGAAGATGAGTTTCTTGAAGTAAAATCCTTTTGCTCACAATTTCAACTTTTGTTTTTCATGTTAAACACATGTTCAAATATTTTTAAATATCCCTTTTCTACTTAATTTCAATTCAAATACTACTCTATTTTTCTTTTTATTTCAAATTTCACACTTTTTATGTCCAAATACCTATTTAACAAGACAAATAGAATGAAAATATCAGCTATCAAGTAATACCAATCTAACATGGCTTCTGAACAATTTAACAAGATACGTAGTATGACAATAGTACCAAATCATACCAATCCACACGACTTGTGAACAATTGATTAGATAGGTAGAATAAGAATAATATCAAGTCATATCGAGTCAGCATGACTAGTAAACAATTTAACAAGATAGGTAGAATGAAGATACTACCAAATCATACCAATCCGCCATGACTTATAAACAATTGTGTTGTCAAAGGTGCGTTCAAAGCACACTTATTACTCGCTTGGTAGAGTGTATAAAAATAGTACTAAATAAAGTGTATTAGTAGTGTTTGCATTAGTAATGCTTGTATTAGTTATACTTGCATTAGTTATACATAGAATATTTTTATGCATTATTTGGTTTGGTGTATTAAGAAAAATATGTATTGTATAAAAATATTTATTTACAAAAGTATCCTCCATAATTATGGTTGAAAAGATGTAAAAGTGTTTTTGAGGGGTAATTGGGTCTTCAATCATGCTAATGCATGTATTAAATTCCTTTGCATTACTAATACCTAGAAATCCATAGTATTAGTAATACACTCCTCAATACACAATAGAGTGTATAACTAATGCTTGCATTAGTTATACATAGCATGAAAAAAGGTATCAAAGAAGGTACCACTAATACACAAAGCTAATGCAAGCATTATTTTTGTCAATACACTCTACCGTAAGCCCTCAAGTGAGGTGCAAACCATGTTGAGTGTTATGGGCACTTTAGTGCCGTCATCAAGGCTCTAAAACATATTTTTTCTTGTCAATATGCGTTATTCTGAAAACATTACACTAAACAATTGATATTTCACTTTATCATAAAAAAAAGTTCAATTTTGTTGTCCATATATTTGTAATTCATGCTTGTGGTTATTAATTTTAGACTACACATACATATTTGTATTTGATTTCTCCATTTGCACCTTTTTCCGATAAAAATCACTCTTTAGTTGCACTTGATAACACTACTAGTACCCAATTTAACAAGATAGGTAGAATGAAGATAGTACCAAGTCATACCGATTTGACATGACGATAGATGTTCCGATACAATTCCAAGGGTAAATGATTGATCTTGGATTTGAAGTTCAAAAGAACGAAGGAAGAGATTCAAAGGGCCTCCCTCACCTTATTATGTATTTACATGCCAACGTTCTTTTAATGTGATTTACTATGCTGCAAAACATTTTTATTTTAATCCTCTTTGGAGCCAAGATGGTCAAATAGCCTAGTGAGTCTGATGCTCATGTTTCTCCAGGAGTTCTTCAACTGTATGTGTTTAGGAAAACATCTATTGGACTTTGTTCTCTTGATCTTGTACCTGCTAAGCTTTAAGAAGTGGGTAATGCAGTAGGTGAAGGAAGCTTAAGCCAAATCCTGCTAATACTATTGCTACCTCCTCCTGAACATTGTGTTGCTATGGTCAATAAGCAGCGTTAAAGTGGTTCTGAATGACCTTGAGGAGGCCACTGTGTAGCACCTGCTCGAAGGATCTGTCATTTTCACTTTTCTAACTTAAAAAGGTCTCTGGACAAAAGCGTGCATTAATGTTAGCTTCTGGAGAATACACGGAGAGGTGGAGGAAATTTTAGTTAAACTTTTTTTCATTAAAGTCAAAATCATTTTCGCACAGATTCCATAAGCTGCTCCGGCACCAGCCCATTTCCACCCCTATTTTTCTAGCATTTTAAGGTGAAATTAATTCTAGCTGGCATTACCTGTAAAATATGTCGACAGTATCAGGGAATTGCTAGTAGTAATACAACTAACACATATTTAATCCTCAATTTGAGCTAAAGACCAGTTACCACGATTAAGTCCTATTCTATTTGAATAGTACTTATAGATCTTAAGAACTTAACAATTCTGATGAAGAGCCCACCAACTCAATAAATGAAGGTGTGACACCAGAAACAACCACTCGTACTAGTTTAGATTCACTCGTAAACATAGACCAATATCAGTACACTCGAATTTAGGAAAGGAAATTAAGGAAAAGGTATATGTCGATGTCAATATCAACATTATGCTACTACAAGTTAAGACTAATGAAGCTAACCTCTCACTCTTCAGTTGGGGATGCCCTGGAAGCCAAGCCTTTGATAATATGCCGGCACTGAAACCTGACAAGTCATTGAAGCTAATATCATTAAGAATAGCACATGTGGACCCTGCCAATGTAACAATACAGTACTGTATTCTCAGCAATGTCCTTCGTCTCAACATTATTTTTTGCCTTAAACCTGAGGTTGAAATAACATAACATGGAAATACCTACGCATATAAAAGGTCATTGCACCTGCTGCCCTAATCTAACTGATAATTGCATTGACACTTTTAAGTTATGTTACTCAGACTCTCTAAAAATGTTGCCATACCCGTGTCGGATTCTCCAAAAATGCAAAACTTTTGGAGTATCCGACACACAACGTCAACATTTTTGAAGAGTTCGAGCAACATAGCTTTTAAGGATCCCCAGTAGTTCGGAAATGTCAATTTGACAAACATTATATAGGAATCAGGAAAGGATAAAAGGAATGCTTAATCCCCATCTAGTGGTTAAACTAGGACACCAGACAGCGTATAACATTTGGGTCACAAATTAATTCAAACCAAAACAATAAAGATGGCAACAAAAAGCATCATTAGCCAATAGATCATCTCATGAGGAAGTATATTTAATACTGATTCATAAAATAAAATTGGTACAGCTGTAGTGCTTCCTCGTGGTACTGCTAACAGGAAAGTCAGTCTATAGCGAAAAAACTTATTACATCTCTATGACCTTATGTACTATGCTAGTGAAATCATTAGCTTGATCAAGATAGATCCAAGCCTCCCTCTATGTCTCTCCTAGGCTTTTAGACAGGATATTTTAAGCACTCCATACCTTGATTGCCTACGTTTCCTTTCTTCTCCTGTAGCATCTTGTGTGTTGTGGTTCTCTTCTTTTGTTCTTTGGAGTTACGGTATAGTGTGGGTTCTTGCCTTTTGATTATATTTTTATTTAGTTAGTAGTTGTCTTAATTTTAGACTTTTTTGGGTGGCTTTGGTGAAAAATGATAGATTAGGGTCATGTCCAAGGTCGAGGGCGAGGGGTTGGAGTGGTAAGACGTGTGTCCAGAAAACTAAGTGGGTACCAAGGCCCGGAATGTGGATGGGTTTAAGTTAAGGTACTCAGGAGGCTCGAGGGATAGGAATGAAGTAGGCATCTTAGTAGATGGGGACCTTAGGGAGCAAGTGGTGGAGGTTAGGAGGATTAATGACAGGATGATGATGATGATTAAGCTAGTCGTCGGAGGGCTTACTTTGAATATTATTATTTATTAGTGCTTATGCCCCACATGTGGACTTGGATGAGGATATCAAGAAGCACTTTTGGGAGGATTTGGACGAGATAGTGAGGGGTATACCGCACATCGAGAAGATATTCATTGGCAAAGATTTCAATGGCCACATTGGGGCAACCTATAGTGGCTTTGACGATGTGCATGGAGACTTTGGTTCGGTGACAGATTCGGAGGTAGAAACTCGCTCCTGGATTTTGCTAAAGCTTTTGAGTTGGTGATCTAACTCGTGCTTCCCAAAGGAGGATCACTTGGTTACCTTCCGTAGCGCGGCGGCTAAAACTCAAATAGATTACTTGCTCTTGAGGAAAGGCGATAGAGGCTTTTGAAAGAACTACAGGGTTATCCCATGTGAGAATCTTACTACCTAACATAAGCTTTTGGTAATATACTTGGAGATTCAATGATGGAGGAGGAATAAGAATCTATATGACCAACCAAGGATTAAATTGGGTGGCTTGACCCCTGCCCTCGCCTAAAGATATAGGGGAGAAGTTGATGGTGATGATGGCTTGGAAGAGTAGTGGGGATGTGGAAAGTATGTGGGATATGACAGTTAGTTGCATTAGGGAAGCAGCTAGAGAGATTCTAGGGGTGTCAAGGGTAACATTGGTAGTCATCGAGGGGATTGGTGGCGGAATGGAGAAGTACAAGGCTAAGTGGAAGCAAAGAAGACAGTCTACGCAAAGTTGGTGGAATGCAGGGAGGAGGATGAGAAGCAGATGAATAAGGAAATGTATAAGGCGGCGAAGACAGAGACTAAGTTAGCGGTTACAACAGCAAAGACGACAGCCTTCAAACGGTTGTATTTGGAGGTAAGAGACAAAGACCGAAATAAGAAATTGTACAGGACCGCGAAAGCAAGAGAGAGGAAGGCTCGAGACCTGAATCAAATACACTTAGGATGAGGAAGGCAAGGTGTTAGCAAAAGAGACTCTCATTAAGCAAATGATGGCAAACCTACTTCCACAAACTTTTGAACAAAGAAGGGGACAAAAACATTATGATGGGTAATTTGGAGCACTCCACGAAACATCGGAATTTTGGATACTATAGGCAGATTTAGGTTGAAGAGGTTAAGCGTGCTATTATCCGGATGAGCAGGGGAAAAGCGACCAGATATGATGAGATTCCGGTGAAGTTTTGGAAGAGCACGGATGGGGTAGGTATGGAGTGGTCAAATGGTTTGTTTAGTGTGATTTTTAAGATGAGTACAAGAACAAAGGTGATATCCAAAATTGTAACAATTACATGGGTATCAAGTTGTTAAGCCATATTATGAAAGTTTGGGAGAGAGTGGTGGAGTTGAGAGAGCAGAGGGGTGTGTCCATTTTTGAGAACCAATCTGGATTCATGCCGAGGCAATCGACTACAGAACCAATCCATCTTGTAAGGAGATTGGTGGAGAGATATCGGGAAAAGAAGAGGGACCTATATATAGTGTTTATTGTCCTAAAAAAGGCCTACGACAAAGTCATGAGGGACGTCTTCTGGAGATGCTTGAAAGCTAGAGGGGTACCGGTGGCTAACACTAGGACGATAAAGGACATGTATGTTGGAGCTAAGACTCGAGTAAGAACGGTGGGAGGAGACTCAGAGCACTTTCTAGTGGAGATAGGATTACACCGGGGGTCAGCTCTTAGCCCGTTCCTATTTGCCTTGGTGATAGATGAATTGACACGGTCCATTCACAATGAGGTGCCTTGGGGTATGTTAATTGCTAATGACATAATACTAATTGATGAGACGTGCAACGGAGTTAACGTTAGGTTGAAGATGTGGAGATAAACGTTGAAGTCTAAAGGGTTCATGTTAAGTAACCCAAAACAGAGTATTTGGAGTGCAAATTTGGTGAGTCAATGCAAGAGGCAACTGTGAAAGTGAGGCTTGACACTTAGGCTATCCCCAAGAAAGATAGTTTCAAGTACCTGGGCTCTATAATTCAGGGAAGTGAGAACATCAATGATAATATCACATCGTATTGTTACAACGTGGATGAAGTAGACTTGTACCCGGAGCCTTGTGTGATAAAAAAGTATCACCGAAACTTAAAGGTATATTTAATAAAATGGGGGAGAGTGCTTGCCAACTAAGAACTCCCATGTTCAAAATATGCATGCCACAGAAATGAGGATGTTGAGGTAGATGCGCGGGCATACAAGGAGCGATAAGATTAGAAATGAAGATATTTGAAATTAGGTGGGATTGGCCTTTGTAGTGGACAAGATGATGGAAGCGAGATTGAGATGGTTTAGACATGTAAAGAGGAGATCTACAAATGCCCAATGAAGAGGTGCGAGAGGTTAGTTATAGTAGGTACGAGAAGAGGTAGAGGTAGACCAAAAAAGTATTAGAGAAAGGTGATTAGACAAGACATGGCTCAACTTCCGGTTACGAAGGACATGACCTTATATAGAAGAGTGTAGAGGACGTGTATTGGGGTAGAAGGTTAGTAGGCAGTAGAGTGTTGTCTTGCTTTCTGATGGTTTAGATGTTTGCCGTCGTACTAGTTATAATATTGTAGTTGGTTGTTTAATGTATTTTGATTGTCGCACTATTTTGTTGTTCTTGTTCCTTTCTTGCAGGATATGCACTGCTTTTCTTGTAAGTTGCTATGTTTTTTCCTAACTGTTTTCTTACTCCTTTGTACTTGGATTTGCTACACTTGAGCCGAGGGTCTCTCAGAAACAAAATCTCTACCTCCACGAGGTAGTGGTAAGGTTTCCGTACTCTCTACCCTCCCAAAACCCCACTTGTGGGGTTCCACTGGATATGTTCTTGTTGTTGCTGTATACCTTGGCTATCACTAGCTAGCTAGAGGGAAAAAGTCAAAAACTCAAATCTCATCGCAATGATGCAGGTCAAAATAAAAAGGTGAAATGCTAAACCAAAGTTCTCACCAACTTGAAGGTTCGTATCAAATAGTGCTCAACTTAATAATAATATTTTAACTATCATTTTAGTTAGAGCTACAATGAGAGCCATCATAAGTTCTATGGTTTACTAAATTTCAATATGAACGACAATCTGCGTAGCAAACAGTGAAACTGAAATCTTAGTGCTGAGGGTTGAGAAAACTCTTTCCGGATTTATCAAAACAAAAAACATATTGAGAAAAAGGTTGAATTTTTGCTTTTCTAGGCAGATTCCTGTCTAGCAATGTCAATGGAAACTGGAAAGAATAGACTAAGAAAATATTTATCATCATAATCAACAAAAAAAGGACAAAAATTACAGAGTTATCATATCTAGAAAATTGGAAGTACCAGATAACATCATCGACATTAGAACTATGTGATGTGATTGCTTTAGTAGGGTGAGTATCATCAGCACACGCTTCTCTTTCAAGATTTTTGGTTCGACAACTGAACCGCACTTTGAAAGGCACTATCTGCACCATAACATGCAAATTGCTTGTGAGGCAAAACATATATAGAAGTAAGATAGATCAATATTGTGATGCTCATAATTATAAGGTTCTGGAGAGTGAAGTTAGAAGTATGATGACTCTCAAAGGATAATTATTTATCATTAAGGGGTCGTTTCGTGTGAAGGATAATACCAAATAGTCATGGGATTAAATTATAGTATCACTTAATTTGTTGTTTGGTTGGCAAGTCCGGGATAACTTATCCCGGGATTAATAATTAGTACCGGGATAAGTTATCCCTCCCCTTGGGTGGTATAGTAACCCCGGCATAACTTATCCCGGGATAAAATAAGTAAATGACAAAAATGTCTCTTTCAACCCTTTTGTTACATCTCTTTTTACATTCATGAAGGGCATTTTTGTAAACAAATAAATTGTTCTTAAAATTTATTATTTTGAATACAACAAACCAAACACTCAATAAAAAATAAATCCCATCATAACTTATCCCATCATAACTAATCCCATCATAATTTATCCCATCATAACTTGAATTCAAACCAAACGACCCCTTAGAGTTAAAAGGAGCTTCAAGGTCCATCATCTCATTTACATCAGATCTAGGTCCAGATACTGATTCAAATTTTGCGAGATGCATACAAACAAGATGAAGTGAGGAAGAGAAGGGATGTAAAAACAATCAACCAGCACTATCATTGCTAGGCAAAGAAAGTTATGGGAAAAAGGGGAGATATGGGAAGGAGCTTCTACGTAAAGCATCAGCTTACGAAAGATTTCATTCTCATCATATCGATATTACAGCAGCTTGATGACAATAAATGATTGACTAGCACAGCTGGACCAGCTAATAATGACATTTTTTGACTGCCATAAAGAATGCTAACCAGGAGAATATGCATCTGAATAACCGAATTCCGATAATTTAGAAATCATAGGGACAACCTATGGGAATTTACCTTTTTGCTGTACCTAAAATCCCTCTTTGGAAGAAAATGCAGATGCAAGTTAATTGACGAAGGAGCTTCAACGAAGAGGAACAACTTGGTAGGACCTAAAAGGATACGAGAATTAACAATGAATGGCCATAAATTATACCTTTTATGTATAACATATATCTAATGGATAGTAATTTCCAATAAATACCAGCAGAGGAGCTAGATCCTGCACCCTTTGAAACTAAGACACGGATGGCCTGTGTAAAAACAGAAACCCAAAATTTATGCAGACAAGATATATACAGATATATCTATATAGAAATGTGAGATGCAACATAAATAAACAAACGAAGAAACCTTCTTTGAAAGAGTTTCCGCAACTCGATTCCTAGTAAATTCTCCTCCAGAAGCTGCCGTTTTACACGAAAAGTTGAGTTCATACACATTAAGAGGGCGCAGGGGACTGGACCCAAGAATCAGAATAACCCTTTGAATGGCAGGAAATTCTGTGATCATTAATTGAAGAGCAGTCCTGAGACTGGATATAGTGTTCATTAACTTCTCCAGTCTCCTTATTCCCATCCTCACCTCCCTCTTCCTGGAAGCATGATTTCTACGTAAAGAACATGTTTCCGCTTGTACAATAGCTGTCTCCTAGAAAAAGTCAGAACTAGGTCATACCAAGCCTAAAGATATGAGTACTGTAAAGGATGCTTAAAGAAAATAGCAATGGCTTCAGAAGCAAGTAACATGTCTCTTTCCTTAAGACTAATTTTGCTTCTACCATTTTTAACCTGAAACCTAATTACATTATACACAAACAAAATTAGAGTTCTAAACATTCATTAAGAAAAGCAAAGTATCTAATCATACATATCAAACACCATAGTTGTTCATAATATACTTCAAAACTTGAAATAAGTAGTTAAGTTTGGTTTTGATTTATCAAAAGAAGATACTCACTCTGTTCATTTTTATTTGTCCATTGTTTCAAAAATAGATTTTCACTTTTACTTGTCACTTTTAACATATCAAAAAATGACAATTATTTTTTCTTATTTTACTCTGAACATTAATTACTTATTTTCCAAACCTACAACTTGCATCAATTAATATGGATATTGTGGTAAAATACTTATACTAATCATCGTTTTCTATCTAAAGTGGACAAATTAAAGTGATCGGAGGGAGTATAAGTTAATTTAGTTTTTGATTTACTACATCATCTTACCGTAAATTTAATATGGGATTTTGAATATCAAAATCTCACTCCATAGAAAGCAAGGTGCCTTTACATTAAGCCTTGTGACTATTTTTGAAAATAAGGCAGCATACTTGTAAAAGTACATGAGCCATATGAAATGATAAAATCTCCAATATAAGTCCCAAAGTCAAAAGTGCCACATAACAGTAGCACAAATGCTAGTTTTCACTTACCAATTCCGCAAATTCAGTGTTCAATTCATCAAATTCAAGAGTGAGATCCTGCAGTAAGCTGCGCAATCAAACAAAATACAGAAAGAGGATCAGTTAAAGCAAGCAAACAACAAAAAAGTATAAACAAAAATCAAATTAGGAAAACAGCGAGAAATTATATACTTACGAAGGGATTTGCTGGTGCATAAAGAGGACGAAACCTAATATATCAGTAACAAGATGAAATTTGATAGAGCTATCGAGAGTATCTGAGGCTGTTTCAATGACCGTGAAATCTGTTTCCCCTTCTCCTTTTTCTTCCATCTCTAAGGCCTCTGTATGTGCAGAATACGAAGCTCTATTGCAAATTCAAATTAACATTTTTAGCGCGCTGGTTTGGGTTTGGGTTTGGGTTTGGGCTCCGATCTATTTCCCTCTTCCCTTTATTATATGCTACTCACGAGAGATAAACGTTACTCACAAAATATTTATATTGGTTTGTCAAGAATTATATCTTTTAAAACTAATGCCTAGGACAAATAAAAAGTTCAAATAACAAAATATCTTGTGTAAATAGTACTACTATTTAGCTCGTTAGAATAATACTCTTATCTTATAGTATTTGATTGAGATAAAATCGTGGAATAACTTATTTTGAAATTATAGTGTTATTTTTATCTCAAGAATGGAATAATAATCATAAGATAACTAATTTTGAGATAAATAATTATAATTTGTTTCCCAACCAAATGAATCCTTTGAAGTCATTTGGACATTAGAACTATTCTTTTTTTTTTCTAGAATAATTTTTTTTTTTTTTTAAGTTTGGAAAGCTGCTCATGACTTGTTTTCTAGCTCAATCTTCATAAATTGTATTTCTCCTTTACATATATAACCAATCACAGCTCCAACTTCATAAATTTCAAATAAAGCAAAATATATTTAAAACCTATAGGCAAAAATGCCTTCTAACAATTGTTAAAACTCATTGAACATAGAAGATTTGAATGTGACTGGACATTTGATTCATCAACTAACCGTTGTCTAACCTTTTTAACTCGAAATTCGAAAATAGTTCTTTCCTTCCTTTTGTTCTGAATGAATTTGGGGAAGAATGGAAATCTTCTGGAGGAAACTACATCATTGCAATGTTTTTAGCTCCATTAAATAGAGAGAAAAGAAAGGAACATTTTCGTACAGACTAGTCCTCATCGCGTAAATATGGATAAAAATTCACACTGATACACACGTTTCAACAAACACAAGCAGATTGTAAACATAACCTTTCAAAAATAAAGCAAAATCACATCCTCTTTTGCATGCCAAGAGAAGAATAGACTTGCTTCATGCCCATAACTTGGCCATCTACAGTATTTTTGAAAAAATGTAATTATATACATGGTGAACATGCGTATTCTGCAGGTATCTTGAACTCTATTAATGCTCAGACAGCACTTCATCAGTTTGTGGCAACATTGGAACGTAAGAAAGCCAAACGATGATGCTATGTGAACAAATCGATAAACCATCCGTGTCATGCTTGTCTTTGTCTAAATTCAGCTATTTCATGCTAGTCATCCTGTATCCTGGAAACACAATTTCAGGAAGCAGATGATTTGTGTTGTCATCAGCAAAATTTCGAAAATTGCATGTAGAAGTCCAACTAATTTGTGAAGCTAGTGGGTTGAATGATTTTTCTGTTTCATGGATCATTGAACTCTATATATTATTATTATGCAGTTACTAAACATCCTGCAAAAACTCATCTAATTGTATATGACACAACTAAAGTGTGATAAAGAGAAATAAAAGGAAGAAGGATAAGATGGTTTCTCTGTCAGCCAAAGGATGGGTTATTACTTGCTATGTATGGAAAATGTGTCTTGACCGAGAAGAGTTGGCTGATAGTGACATCTTCAATCTTCCAAGTTTTAAAAGTTGACTGGTAGTTAAGATTTCACTCAAGAACATCCTAGACTATGCAAAATATTCTCAGCACCAATGATGCAAGCAAGAACTGAATCCCATTTACTGCGCAAACACCAAGTAATGTATGAGAGAAGTCATAAGGTATAGATCATGTACTATGTATGACACCATAGATATACCTCGAATAGAGCCATACTCCAATCTCATACACCATAACGCTTCAAAGCCATACTTAGACTTGGCATTACATTATATGCTTGATAAGATCTTCTCAATTCAATAATCGAACCTACCTGCAGCAGAAGGCAGGAAGAAGAAATATTTCAGTACGACATATGAAAGACAATGACCATTCTACTACATTCCCAGGAGTATAATAGCAGTGATTTCTACTAGGTTGATAAAAATTACCAGACAACCTCAGAAAAACTACTTATCTTTAATCTGAGTTTGTTCTCTACCTGAAACACTTTGCCTATTTAAGTTAACGGGTTAATTACATATTACCTCCTTGTGGTTTCAGTTGCAGTTAACTTCCTTCGTCATATGGAATAGATATCCCCTCATTGTGGACTCAAAAATCATGTGAATTACCTCATTACCGTTAAACCATATTTCCCACTACTATTAATCCTTTGAAACAGTAGTAAAATTTCATATTTGCCTTGTTAAACTTATAATAATCTACCAAGCAACCCCACAATATAAATACATTACTTTATGACATTGCAATGGACAGAGGATTAAATTTTCGCCTGATGCAAGGCGAGGTCACAGCCCTCTGAAAGATGAGGGAATGGATTCCCTGCTATTTACAATATAGCTTTACAACATGATGCATGTAAACCAGAATATAAAGCAGATAACTACAAGAACATTCTGCATATATATCAAAATGTAGAGCAGGTAACTACAGGTACATCCCTCTTAGAAGAAATTGACAAGACTAGGAGATTGACAGTGATACAATCCTGGATAGCCCACACAGCATAGAGACAATTACTGTTTGAGGAGTTGAATTCATACCACATATATATAGTATCATGGAGGGTTAAAATAGGGCTAAGAAGATATTTGGAGGACCAGAGACGATTGTTGCACAGTTGGCTCAGGATCAATTCATGAAGTACCAGTCATATTAAAAAGAAAAAATGGACTTGGGGTGTGAATTGGGAGAACTTACGACTGACTGAATATTGATCCAACTCTCTTTTAGAGCAGTCCAACTGGAGGTATATGCCAATGCTGGACAATTGATGAAACATTTAACTTATCCAAGGAACAAGAAGAGACCAATTTCAAGTGCATAATGAGGGTGTCCAACAACTTATTGGTTGCTTAAAAGAGAATGAGGAATCCATTAAAAGATAACACCAGTCATTTTCCTTCTTCAATTAGTTCCTGGATAGAATAAGATGTGTAGAAGCAAGAGATGTTTGCTTATCAAATCGGCTTGAAACAGATTAAGTCAAGGCACCTGCATCATGCTCTTTTTGGGGTTAGAGAGCCTAACTAGTGGGGGAGCGAGGGAGATTTGTGTGTGTTCGGAAAGCAACTATTCATGCATGAAAACCATGAACTTACAATCACTAGTACTGATGTCAAAAAGATAAGTTAAGGTATCCACATCACATTCTTTTTGTTCCTCTTTTTTCATTTGCTTTTCCCTGAACCTTTGGGTAGAGAGCCCATTGGCAGGAGGGAGAGGAACTCGTGTGTGCTCCGAAAGAAACTATGCATGCCTGAAAACCCATGAACTTACAATTATTAGCACTGATGTCAATCCTATTGCATATCCTTCATTGATGCGCCGCAAATAATGGTCTAGAATGGTGGATGTGGTGGCCAAAACACTTAATAACAGACCACCTACACAACAATCCAATAAAATAAAAAAGAAAAGAGAAGTACCATCTGTTAGTGAATTGCACAAACAAGAAATATAGGTTTAGAGAGAGAGAGAAGATATGTACCCCAGAACCGCGTTGAAGCTTGAATCTTTGTCAAATATGCAATTGTGGCTTTTCCAGGTTTTATACTCGGAATTCTAGCACCTATCTTGTTTAAGTAATCAGCAATTTCTTTTGGCATGTTCGCCTGGTCAGAAGTTTACCGTTAAGTAAAACTGAGCAAGAGAGAATATCCCTAAAAACCTTTCAAAAACTTTTCTTTCTTCAAGTGACAGAAGCATAGAAATTGATATGAGATTGACATCAGATAATCAGTTTTTAATAACTTTTCTAAGTGACTTCCATCTTTCCTAAAATGACTACTCTTTCTCCCACTACTATTACTCAGAGAAACCTCAGCGTTATGTGGTCTTCTATCCTTTTTGACTTCCTGGCTACCTAATTAGTAACCTTAAAAGGTTGATTTCAGTTTCTATTTCCCAACCTCAGCCCTGAACATTGTAAACTCACCAGCAAGTCTGGGTATCTTTTACTTATTTATTCACCTTTACTAGACCAACTGGTATTTTGGGCTTCCCCTAATGACTGGAGTGCTTCAATCCAAGGGAATAGGTAGAAACTTCTCAGTCCAGAAACATCCTTGTTAAAAAGGACCTAGTGTATTGAATTGATTCCATTGATGTTCTATCCACTCCAATTGAACAGCAATCTTCAAGGAAAAAATATTTTGTGCATGTGACATTTTAAAATCTACTTTCTACATGCTACGTTAATGGCAACTTACAATGTCAAATATGTTGAAGAGGAAGACAAAGAAAGCATAAACTGTATAGTAAACCCATGGATCTGCGCCATGTGAAGTGTCAGGATTCAAAGCGTCTCTAATGTGTTCCCAAAACCTTGAACCAAGAAGACTGCCAAAGGAACTATGTGTCAGAAATCTGTAGCTGAAAACCTCAAAAAACTGATGTCAACTGAAGCTCAGGTACAATGATGGCTCCATATCACTGATGTAGGTAAGATCCAACTTCTAAAACATTGGTAAAGAACCACTGAAGTTTTATATTTTATACGCAAACAACCACTAAAGTAGTGGTGTGACTGTAATCTAATTTAGTTGAATATAAAGTAACCTTGCAAGAATGCCGGGAAGTGCCAACAGATAAGAGGTAACAAGGATAGGCTGCATTCCTGCTGGATTTATGTTGAATGGGATATAAGGCTCCACTGCTGGAACTAGAGAATCCTCTCTGCTCAAGATGAGTAACTTAAATCAGATGCCAATATATAATATGCTATTCCCAAATGAGTACAATATATCTCTGTATGTAAAAAAAACTTAATTCTACGCTAACTGGCTTCCTAGGCAGTACAAATTGATGTAATTGACTCAATTTAGTACTATGTTTTTGGTGTAATCAGTTATACTCAAATGCTACTATCTCCATAATTGATGTACTAGACTCAATTTAGTAAAAGATAGTAGGATTTGAAGGACATGTTGTAAATATTGACTAGTACAGTCTTAGTACTGTCTTTTGAAAAATATACAAAGTTCCAGTTTCAAAAAAAAAGGTAGTACAAATTTAAGTTGTAACCAAATCCCAAGCCAAATAAAAAATCTAATTCCAACTCAATAATTCAGGTTCTCACAAGTAACAACTGGACAGTTTCTTTCTGTATACGTGAGTGTGAATACTTGTATGAATGTGTGTGTGCATGTGTGTATGTATCCATACTTACATGGCAGGCAGTCGTCAGGCACAAGCCAGACATGTTTTATCATCAATAAAACCAAGGCAAATTCCTTTTTCTTCAGACATGAAATGTCAATTAAGTGAAACAAATAGTTCAATCTTGTCCTAAAAGGCTACAAACTCAAGCAGAGTCACAAACTTTTCCCATTTGGTGGAGAAGTACATGCCTTGAGCATACAAATATATTAATGACAGTGTGCAGTAATATCTTTTATTACTCGCACTCACTTACACATGATCAAGCATGCAAGAGAAAGCAGCTACTTCAGTATTGCATGCACATGAAAGCTTCAATCGAGAGAAGTACAAACATAATGGAGTTTAGATGCATTTATAATTGTCAATGATTGAGCTACTCAATAATTCCTTGATAAGAAATTTCCACTCTACATACAGCTCCAGTTACAGCAGTAGTTAAAATTCCATCATAAGATTTCACTATAGCATTGCCCAGTTCTTAATTTAAGATTCCCTCGTTACTCAAGTAATGTTATATGTCCCCCGAAATCTTAGCTTGTAAAAACATTTACATAAGCATTAAGATACATGTAACTACGCGTATGAAGATTTCACAATACTCCACAAACAGAAAATCTGGCTTCCAATAAAAAGAAAATGCAAAATCAACAGCAATTCAGGGTTCAAGTCACCTTGCACCAGAAGCAACTTTGAAACCATAATACTGCAGCTTAACTTTCCGGCACCCTTCACTCACAACGACAGCCCACATTGTAACGACAGTAAAAACACCTAGTACTGCAAGTACATAAAGCCACCAGTTCCCGCTACTTCCTGTGTATATGTTAAGGAGGAAGGGAACTTTAATCAATAATTTAGAGGGACTGGACTATGCAATCCTTGTATCAAATTATATTGTTATGTTCTGACTATTTCTCGGATCATGACCAAACTCCACCACAACTTTAAAATGGGTTCAGGACAGAAGAAGGGATCGATTCTCGTACATAACATGCTGATATCCTTACCAATAGAGTACAATGATCAGAAAGAATTAAAAAGCTACAGTATCTCATTTGTAACCCACCTGATATTTGAGTTAACATTTTCTGCAATGTATCTGTGTAGCCAGTCAAAATGCCCACACAAATAATCAAAGTTGATCCTTGACCTGAACCATCCATTAGTCGTCAGCAAACATGAAAAGGGTCGCAGGAAATAAAAAAGGAAGTACTAACCAAATTTATCATTCAGTTATAACTTACATCAATCAATGGACTAAATTCCCTTACCAAATTAATTCGGGTCAGCTAATTTTCAGCCAGTTACATAATTCCTCAAATACATCAATAAATCAAGCAAGTATCCAAGCCAAATTGGGGTCAACCAATTTTAGTCAATTACATAATTCTTCAAAACTCTTACAATCTCGGGTTCGAGCAGAAGAATTATAATAGGACTGCCACAAGTATGCCATAACAACTTCAACAGCCAGTGATACTAACTTTCATCAGAAATAAAAAGAGTCATCATGTCACTAGTTTACATTCCTTATGTTTCAATCAAACGGGCCTAGTTTTCTTTTTGGTCACAAAACGCAATCCACGTCCCTAAAGTTAAGTTTAAACACAATTGGCGAAACTCAAAAGGTCGTTGACCATTTGTTTGAACTCTTCCCTAAGCAACTCCGTTTCTATTCTTTTTTTGGAGGGACAAGGATCTTTGTCTTTAACAGACTAACAGGAAAAAGCCTAAAATTGGGGAAAACAAGTTGAATTAGAATTCTAAGAGATGTTTACAAAGGAAGTAAGAAAAGAAAATTAAGATACAGAAAGAAGCACGGAAGGAAATAAATACCAAATCCAGACTCGGTTATTTTGTCGCAGATCCATGACATAGTCATTGCACCAGAAACTAAAAGGGACATAGTCATCAACACATGCTTAACCCTGCAACGAAATGAAGGTCATTCTGAGTGGTACTAATTTCGGCCAACATCATGCAAATAATACATCAACAGCATGAGAAAAAACTTTGACCTAAACAACTGGGGATGAGGAACAATAATTTACAAACCCTCTCAACTGTGAAAGATGTAAATATATCCAACCTAGCCATAACTCTATTGCCTGTCTCATTAATTAGTACTATGTCATTCACAAATAGCATACAGAGTGGTGGCTAGACCGATTTTGTTGGGGCAGAGTGCTGGCCAATCAAGAACTTCCATTTTTGAAAGATGGAAGTTGCGGAAATGAGGATGCTGAGATGGATGTGTGGACACACTAGAAGAGATAAGATTAGCAATGAGGATATTCGGGACAAGGTGGGAGTGGCCTTCGTGGTGGACAAGATGAGGGAAGAAAGACTGAGATCGTTTGGACATGTGAAGAAGAGATGCATAGATGCCCAGTGAGGAGGTGCGAGAGGTTGAATATAGTGGGTACAAGGAGAGGTAGAGGTAAGCTGAAAAAGCACCGAGGAGAGGTGATTAGACATGACATAACACAGCTCCAGATTACTGAGGATATGACCTTAGATAGGAGGGTGTGGAGGTCACGTATTAGGGTAGAATGTTAGTAGATATGAAGTGTTGTCTTGCTTTTCAAGGGGTTAAGCCATATTCTTATAATATCTTGCTTTGATTCCATCATCGACGGTTGTTTATTGTGTTTAGGTTATCGCACTATTATGTGGTCGTCATTGTTTCCTTATTAGTTGCTTTGTTTTCTTCACTGTCGTTTTTCTTTTTTCATACCTACTTTGATATGTGTACTCGAGCCGAGGGTCCTTCGAAAATAGTCTTTTAACCTCCACAAGGTAGGGGTATGGTATGCTATACTCTACCCTCCCCCGACCCCACTTGTGGGATTTCACCGAGTATTCTATTGTTGAGAATGTGGAACAAGAACAATTCTTGCGACCTTTTGGAAGAAATGGAGTTAGAATGATGTTACTGGAAAATGAACTCCCAAATTACACAATAAAAATAATAGTGACCTTTTGTGTAGAATGAAAATGAAAATAGCAAAACTATGCTCCCATTGATTATTACACGAAAAAATTGTACTTCTTACCTATGATTGGCAGCATATATTGAATATGGAAGTGAGTGACAAGAGAGAATAAGAGCTTCCAAAATTGCAAAACCAAGCGAGATCCACCATCTAAAATAGATCCAAAGTTTCATAAGCTTGTGCAAGTTTGTGATGACAAAAAAAAGAAATTGACCACCAAAGTAAAGAAACAACCCATCTCACTTATTGAGATGAAAAACTAGACATACATATAACTTTTGATCTTCTCATGCCCATCTAAGCCCTCTTTTCTCAGCTTCACTAAAGAAGGAAGAACGTGACATAATACCTGTACGGGAAAGTTGGCATTCACTAGTTTAGCACAAAATTGAGGCATTATGCAACAGAAGGATGGATCCAACAATTTCATATGCCTTGGTCTCTCAAACCAGAAGGACACATGAATCAGTTGCTCATTCAGCAACAATATTAATCAACTAAAGAGCAAACACATTTTGTTCCACCTCTATAAAAATCCTTTTAAAGAACTCCTTTTATTTTTAGGAAGATAAAACCCTTCAGTAAAATGGCTAGGCAAATCGACAAAAATGAATAAAAAAGAAATGATGTTGGACGAACGGATAAGGTACTTTTGCAATGGGGCACTCACTAAGTATGATTACCGTTGTTGTTCAAATACCTTTTCTTATTATCTTAAACAGCAAATTTAGCTGTTATTTTCACTTTCTCCAACTCAAATGATAACCTCTCCTTTTTATAGATCCAACTCCGATAATTTTTTTACTTGGTGACTTAGATCCAACTCAGATAATTTCCGCCTCCAGGATCCCTTAAATCTCTTATAGAAATCACTTTGACAGATGCAGATACTGTTTAGGCAATTTTCGCCTGGAATTTCTCCTTCTACTTTTTATACACCAGAATTTCCTAAGGGCAAGTGGCGCACGTATGGGAACTCAACTACATTTTTTCACCTGACATTTGTATAATACATACTACACAGGTAGGTCCACAAAAAGATCTTTGTAATTCACTTTCTGAAGAAATGCTACTCTGGTGGTCCGACACAACAAATATATTTACTTAAGCAAAACATGGAAACAAAAACTTCTTTTCACATAATATGATAAGCCAAATTTTGATATCCTGGTTCGAAAAATTTATATCTGGTGAAAGAAAACTGACCTGCATAAGAATGGATGCCGCTATCTGAGGACTGACCCCAAGTTGGAAAAGAGAAAGTTTAAGTTCTGGAGTGGAATCACCCAGTTGATCTGCAAGGACGGTTTATTAATAATTACATGGGAGGAAACTCCATTCAGCGAGTTTGAAGAACCAATAAGATCAACCAACTTACTTCAAAACTGATCTAAATTAACTAGGAAAATATCGGTCTAGATGAAAAGGCGACTTACCAACTGATTTCGAGACAAAGCTGAGATAGTCTTCTGGAATCAACTTCCTGTCAAATCCTGGAAGAGGAATGAAATATCCTATACGACTAATGACAATTAAGATGGCAGTCACAAACAGCCTTCTCCTTATCTCACTCTTGAAAAAAGACTCAGCAGCATTATCAACGACGGAACCCAGTCTTACAAAGTTCAAGAATCTATTTCTAAATTGCTTCTGCCTAGGCTGCAAGGACACAAATTCGTTGGCATCTGTAGATGTTAGTGACACTCCCTCATCTTCACTCACTGATGAAGACTGTCCATAATGTAGTGTTTCTCCTGATGCTGCCCTGATACTTGTATAGTCGCTTGAAAGTTGATGGGTGAAATAGCTGGGCAATTCTTTCTTTCCATGAGACAATATCAACCCCTTCCGTGAAGAAAAGTGCCTTCTACTCAAGTCAGAAAATTTTAACTTGAGAGGAATGTGTATTCTGTTCAGTGGCAAATTATAGAAATGGAGATTACATCCAGCAAACTTTCCTGCTAGCCAAAAGTAATAAAAAAAGAAGGTTGGTCTTAAATGTGTTTCTACCAGTAAGAGAAACATAGAGCTTGAGTAATAGGATGATGAAGCAAATATATATGCTTTAGGTTTGTTAAGATTGGCACGTAATCCAAGTTATATGTTGCCACATTTTGTATAGGGCAAAAGAGAGTTTTAATATATATACTCCAGTCCAAACTACGCAAAATTCCTAACCAAACTAACAAGTGACAAGTCTAACAATTTCTTTTCCTAGGAAGGTATTAACATAATTACATCCCCTTGTCAACGTGCTTTAATGATAATTGTATTTTTAGGATAACTCCCTCAAGCCAAATAAAGTTATGTCAACTAAGCAGAACCTGGAAAGCTCACTTAAAAAAGAGTAGATCATGAAAGATATCAACTGCTTCGTAATTTACACTGTACATATTGAGTTTCAAAATCTGATCTTGGAGCATTCTAGTGTAAGTACCAAAAATACCCTACTAGAACCATTCCTTCAGTTATGCATCATTCAACTCCAGAAACACAAAGAAGGCCTTACAATTTATCAAACTAAAGTAATAGTAACATCTTTTTAACAGGAAAAACTAGTAATATCTAATTTATTTAAAACCAAAGCTGAAGTGAAAGATAGTTGTCTTATATCAGCAGAGTAAGTTGTGATTGTGAAGAACTTATTTTGTTCTCCAGTTAACCTAGTTCTTTGCTCAGCTCTCTTCATATCTTGTTCAGTTGGAAATGAGTCAACACTGCAGAACACATGATATCGGCCAGCTCTATCAAAACCACATTGATAGGGTAAATAATACTTCTCATCTTTCGTTTCTTCGTTGTTTACTTAGTGTAATTCTAGAATCTCCTGCCCTTCATTGTTTTCTCTTTTGTTTCTATAATTTGTTGAAAGAAGGGAGTGAACTCCTTTATCAATGCTTGTTACAATCTCCCTTCATTACCCACACGCACACGAGAGAGAGAGCAATCAATGTCTCTATCAGAAAATTAACTTAGAAAATCATTCATGTGACACTCATTTCATAATTGAGGAAAACAATACTATGCTAAACAAATAAGTAGACAATAGAATATTAATGGCAAAGCCATTTACTTAATTTTCTTGTAACATTCCGCAGTTTTAACAAAGACTGACCGGTGATTAATTTGAAAACAAATAAGAGCGCAAAAAAGAAGTATACAGACTTGCCTCGAATCCTCAGGTCCGTCGTTGTGGAAACCGGTGTATAAGAGCTGAGAATGGCGGCTTCCATGGCAGAACTTGAATGAAAAGTGCTCTAAACCTTGAGCTCCGAAATCAAAATTGTTCAATCCTTATCGCATAGTTTTTCCAATATAGGATGTCAAATAGTCCACACAAAAAAAGGTAAAGATTAAAATGAAGGGTACAAAACCGGAAAACGGCAATCTTGACAGTCTACAGAAGATCAGTTATGGAACTGAGAGGTAAAAGGAGCTCGACAACTCACTCCAAACACGAAGAAAGAAGCCCTCTCTGGCTTGTATTTTTGTAGAAAGTGAGAGATAGCCGAGCAAGAAAGGTCACAAAGATAGAAGACCGACTGGGGAATAAATATTTGTGTGTGGGTTTTAGGGGTGGGCATAAATAAGGAAAAGAAAAAATATTTGTGTGGGGGTTTTAGGGGTGGGCATAAATAACAGAGAAAAATGAATTGAATCGCACTAATTTAGTTTTTTGACTTTGATTTCAGGTGTTTTTTTTAAAAAAAAAAATTAATTTTTTTATTTGATGTTCAGCGTAAGAATTTTGGTATTTTGGTGCATCAAAGAATCAAACTTTTTAAATTTTAACTAAAAAATTAAAAGTCAATTAGTAGTTATATCATTCATAAACAAATTAGATTAGATTTAATATTCAAATAGTTAAATTCACATAGAAAATCTTTAAAAATATCGAATCAAACCAAATCGAAGTTGAGAAAAATGAATCGAACTAATTCAGTTCGATGTTCGGTGCATATTTTTTTAAATAAAAAATTAAAGAAACGAATTGTAATTTGATTTTAAAAAAATCAAACGAAAATTGAACGCCCATCCATAATATATTTTTCATCCGATATAATTAAGAGAGAACAACCACACCACTACAACACGTTATCTCTTATTTATATGTCAAATGTTATTATAAAAAAAAAAAAATTAAAAATGATACTAGCAAAGAAAAAAGAGAAACAAAAGCAACTGAAAGAGATGGAAATAGGGGAGCATTAACTTTTTCTTCTTTTCGAGTGTATCAAAGTTGTTCGCATAATTCACTTAGACACATTAACTAGGGTAGTACCTATTAAACACTTTTATTGTTCAAAATGAATATCTATTAGACATTTTCGTTGACATGGCAAGGAAGGTGCAATACAAATATATATTTTTTTTGTTTTTTGTTTTTTTTGCAATATATCAAAAGAAGAAAAAAGAACTTAGAAACTAAAGTAAGAAATTTAAACTTCAAACTTTCATATGAATCTTTTGAACTGCTAAAATTAAAAATATGATATCTTAGGGAATCTCCAACCCTATCATCTATTTTATTCTCCAAATACAAAGTTCTCTATTTTTTCAACAATCAACTTCAACTCAATTCTCTATTTTACTCTCTAAAAATGAATTTTTTTCTCTCTCCTCAATATTATATTATTATTTGTATTCCATTCTTATTTTCTTATTTCATAATATAAATCATTTCTTCTTTTTTCAAATAATCACTCTTAATCTTTATGTAATACATAATTTTATTTTATTTTCAAATTCTTCATTTAATATAAAATTATATTTTATTCTAAATGTCTTTACTCTCCAAATATAGAGTTTTCTATTTTTTCAGACAATCAATTTCAACCCAATTCTCTATTTTACTCTCTAAAAATGAATTTTTTTCTCTCTCCTCAATATTATATTATTATTTGTATTCCATTCTTATTTTCTTATTTCATAATATAAATCATTTCTTCTTTTTTCAAATAATCACTCTTAATCTTTATGTAATACATAATTTTATTTTATTTTCAAATTCTTCATTTAATATAAAATTATATTTTATTCTAAATGTCTAAATATCATAAATTGCAATAATATTATATATAATATTTGAGGTGTACAACTACTATGTGGAATTAGTGGGAAGGTAACTGTCGAGAGTCTAATCCATGGCGGATGGGTTTTTTTTAGGAATTGGGCTTCTAAGTACTAGCCCACTATGAAAATCTTGGCATAAATAGTCATTTTCTTCTAAAATATATAGAACCTCTGTTTATATTAAGTAATAAATTGCCAAATATGTAAAGATTTAAAATTTTAATCACTTTATAATCCAACTTTTATACCTGGCCCATTTCCATGGCCATTTCTTTTATAATTTTTGTCTGACTTGACCAAAGTGTGACATGCTATCTCATAAGTATTGTGAGGAAGCGATTGTTGCTCATACGACATGATCGTACGAGGTCGCACCCAATACGATCATTCGAGGTGAACATAAGTCTGAAGTTTCAACTTATAAATATAGTTCAAATTCAGACCTTTCATGAAAGTTAGGCTCTAAGACCATCTCTATTTTACTCTCCATTCTCTGTACTTGGAGAGAAATAGAGAACGAGTTCTCCAATCACTCTTTATTTCACTCTCTATTCTTCAATTATAGAGAGTTGAATAGTAGTTCTCCAAATTTGGAGAACTACTATTCAACTCTCTATAATTGAAGAATAGAGAGTGAAATAAAGAGTGATTGGAGAACTCGTTCTCTATTTCTCTCCAAGTACAGAGAATGGAGAGTAAAATAGAGATGGTCTTAGAGCCTAACTTTCATGAAAGGTCTGAATTTGAACTATATTTATAAGTTGAAACTTCAGACTTATGTTCACCTCGAATGATCGTATTGGGTGCGACCTCGTACGATCATGTCGTATGAGCAACAATCGCTTCCTCACAATACTTATGAGATAGCATGTCACACTTTGGTCAAGTCAGACAAAAATTATAAAAGAAATGGCCATGGAAATGGGCCAGGTATAAAAGTTGGATTATAAAGTGATTAAAATTTTAAATCTTTACATATTTGGCAATTTATTACTTAATATAAACAGAGGTTCTATATATTTTAGAAGAAAATGACTATTTATGCCAAGATTTTCATAGTGGGCTAGTACTTAGAAGCCCAATTCCTAAAAAAAACCCATCCGCCATGGATTAGACTCTCGACAGTTACCTTCCCACTAATTCCACATAGTAGTTGTACACCTCAATCATACATACATCCTCCATTAAAAAGCAACAGAAAACTCCTCCTCCACAGAGGAACAAAATAATAAGTGACTAATATATTTTGATTTGATTCGATTCGATTCCCATTTTGCAGTGTCAAATCTACAATATCTCATTCAAATGCTCGGCGGTTCAATCTCCGGTGGCCGTACTAACGTCCGTGTCGTCGTCGTCGGCGACCGTGCTACTGGCAAATCAAGCCTCATTACAGCTGCCGCTAGTGAAACTTTTCCGGAAGAAGTTCCACCGGTGCTTCCTCCAACTCGACTTCCTGCCGATCTCTATCCTGATAATGTTCCTGTTACGATCATTGATACTTCCTCAAGGTTCGTGTTGTGTATTTTGGAAATTGAATAGTTGATTTGTTATCAAGGTTATAATGTTTCGATGAATTGATGTATGCGATGATGTGTAGTTTGGAGAGCAGAGGTAAGGTTGCTGAAGAATTGAAGCGAGCCGATGCTGTTGTCCTTACCTATGCTTGCGATCAGCCTTCTACACTCAATCGCTTGACTACTTTCTGGCTTTATGAGTTCCGTCGCTTAGAGGTGTCCAATTTTGTGTGCCTTATTGTTATTGTTAATGTAGTTTTGAAAAATATTTTTGTTCATTTTTCTAATTTTTTTTTTTAGATATTTCTGAATCAAACAAAAAAAAATGAATATCTTCCTATTGGAATGGTAAAACACACATTTTAAAATATTGGCCAAAATTTGCTAATTCCTGAAAAGTTTACGTGTTTTTGCTGTAAATGGATTGAATTCTGTATTATTAGGCCTATGTATTCATGAGTTAGTTTTAGTATTGTGGCATTGTAACCTAGAAAGTGTTGTTTGTTTTTTAGTTCATGCAATTATATAGTCGTTCCAGTATCATTGTTATGGAAAGTAATTAAGTGCAATTTTTTTTGGATGGATAATTACTTCTATAGTCTGCATTGAGAAATGAGAATGTGACTTCTATGCATTTAATCACGTGAATTACCATGGTTAGATCAAGGTGCCGGTAATTGTTGTTGGCTGTAAGCTAGATAAGCGAGATGAGGAGCATCATATGAATCTTGAGCAAGTGATGGCTCCAATCATGCAACAGTTCCGTGAGATTGAGACTTGCATAGAATGTTCTGCTGCAAACCTAGTTCAGGTGGGTGCAACTTGTTACTAGGGATTTTTCCTTGCAAAGGTTTTTTAGTTCAACAGAATGATAATTTTTAACCTTTACAGGTACCTGAAGTGTTCTATTATGCTCAGAAAGCTGTACTTCATCCAACAGCTCCACTCTTTGATCATGAAACTCAGGCTCTTAAACCTCGTTGTGTTAGAGCACTGAAACGGATATTTATTCTTTGTGATCATGACATGGATGACGCTCTCAATGATGAAGAGCTTAATGAGTTTCAGGTTATTCTTCATTTTGTAGTCCTCGAGTTTATTAAAACATTCGATTACTTTCTTTCAAGAAACCTTATTCTATAGCATTTTCTGTTTTTTATTTCCATAAAAAATTGGCAGATTAAGTGCTTCAATGCTCCCCTGCAGCCTGCTGAGATAGTGGGTGTCAAAAGAGTAGTACAGGAGAAGCTACCTCAAGGTGTAAATGACCTGGGCCTTACATTGACAGGGTTTCTTTTTCTTCATGCACTTTTTATAGAGAAGGGTCGACTTGAGACCACTTGGACCGTGTTAAGGAAATTTGGGTACAATGATGAAATCAAGCTGAAGGATGATAACCTTACAATACCATTCAAAAAAGCTCCCGATCAGGTGAGACTATTTTTGAAGCAGATGATTATTATGATACTTGTTTCGTGCAAGATATTGTTAGGGTTATAGTCTATGTTGCTTGGACTCTTCAAAAATGTCGAGGGGTGCGTGTCGGATTCGCCAAAAGTAGGGTATTTTTGGAGAATCCGACACGGGTGTGGCATCGAAAGTGAAGAGTCCGTGCAACTTAGGTTATAGTTGGCTGTCTGTGTTTGGAAGAAACTTGGCACTGAGGCTAACAGGAAAAATCATGTCGAATATCAATAATTTGTTGACCTAGTTTGCACAGAGTTTCTGGTTCATGGTGAATCAGCTCCGTTGTTCAGAGTTCCTATGATGGAAAATTATCAAGGATCAGATGATAGGAACCGTCTTTCTCTGTCCCAATGCTGCTTCATTTTTTTTTTCATTTTTCTGAAGGTGTAAGTTGTCTTACACAATATTGTTTGTTACAAGAAAACTCCAGTGGTATACTCATATTTTTCTTGTGGAACGCTGTCTTTCTTTTAGTTCCCTTCTCAATAATGTTTGTCTGCTTGCAGAGTCTGGAACTGACCAGCGAAGCAGTGGAGTTCTTGAAAGGGGTCTTCAGCACATTTGACACTGATAAAGTATGACACTATTTTTTCATGCATTTTCTTTTATATAAGTACTCCCTCCGTCCCATTTTATGTGGCACTTTTCGGATTTCGAGATTCAAACAAGTCTATCTTTGACCGTTAATTTTTCATGGATCTTTTAAACATTTTGAATTATCAATTATTGTGACTTATAGTACTTTTTACGTAATTTACAATTATATAAATTTCATTTTTTATTTTTTTTTGAAGATTTCATGCACAAATTCCTGGTCAAACTTAAACTGCTTGACTCTCGAAAAACGAAAAGTTCCACATAAATTGGGACAAAGGGAGTAACTGTTTTCTTTTTCATGCATTTAATATGACTTGATAATAAAGTGGATCATTATATGCATCCATTGTCTCTAGGGGGTGGGGTTGCTCTGAGTAACTAAAGGTTATGCAGTGAATTGATCTCACCAGAACTCTTGGGTCGTTAAGATAGAGAGCAATCTTTGATACAGGAAGTCCAAAAGAATGTTGTTCGGACTCTTAAAATATCAAGGGGTGTGTGTCGGATTCGCCAAAAGTAGTGTATTCTTGGAGAATCCGACACTGGTGCGGCATCGAAACTGAAGAGTCCGCTCAACTTAGTTGCTAAGACTAATGAACAATTATTTAGTCACAATGTAAATTTGACCAAATTAGAAATGAAAAATTGAACTTCAAGGAATTAAATTGAGCCAAATTCCAATTGTCCCCACTTTTTTAAAGATTCCAAAGTGAACTTGAAGAGGATAAAGAGTGAATGGAAGATGGTCAGACGCCAATTGCTTCGCTTGTATAAAGATTCAGACTCAGAGAATTGGAAGAACACTAAGAATTTGTCCAAGCTTACAGATTTGGACAGAGATTTAGGATTTATTTCTCGTTACAGTCCTCATATCTGGATGAAAGAGGAGCTCTATCTGTTTTTGCTGCAATTTTGATTCCATAATTAAGCCGTGTCAAGTTGCAGGTGTATTGTTTTTTTCCTTATTTTTGTTTCTTCAGGGAGGCGAAACTTTTTAGTTTTTTCACGAGGATAACATATTTTGAATGCCCAAGCTCTCTTCTTGTCTTTGTTTGAAGTAGTTTTATCGTTACACAAAACCAATTAATATCCTCAGTCAGTACTGTTCCAAAAGGTGTTTACTTCTACCATTGCAGAGTTCTGGGTAATCTTTTAGATCTTCACGTCACATCATATACCAACATGAAAGCAATCTTTTTGCCAATTTTGTCTTATAATATCCCTATCTCTTTTTTATCTGGGTAGTTTGAGTTTGTTTTCCACACTGTTATTTTTCTATATCTAAGTTGTTGGTCTTCCTTTCATTGACTTGGAGAGATTTGGACATAGCTTTCTACATATTTTTCCTGTCTGAGATATATTCTATTACTGAAGTTTTAATTAGCTACTACTTTTTGGATAAATTTAGGAACCCCTCCAAATATGTCACTAGGTAGGTGGTATGCTCTAGTTTGAGTGGAAATTCTTTTGGAGAAATTTCAGACAAATGTCAGAATTTGGTTGTGTAACAATTTCCTATTTGAAATGTCAGTGGTCTGTTGATCCTTTCCTGTTTCAGTGAAGTGTGAGTTTTTTCCTATGCCCCCAACCCGCCCGCCAAATGAGATTATTCATAATGGTCAATGAAGTGGATTGAGATCCATGAGGTCTCAGTGGCGGCAAAATACTAGGTGATTTCTCTCCATCTGTCCAAGCCTCGATGAATAGAGTAACTCGATACCTGCTGGTGGGGGTAGCAGGTGTCCCGTGGAATTAGTCAAGGTGTGTGCAAGCTGACTTGGACATCACAGTTATTAAAACAAAATACTAGTAAGACTGGTGATTATGCAAATACTTTTTGCCAAGCCTTAAAATTCTTTGGATAATACCAGAAATTTTGAACTTTTTTTTTTTGTTCCTAAATCTATAATCTTTGTTTTATGCAGGATGGAGTTCTCAGAAATTCTGAGCTTGATGATCTTTTTTCAACTGCACCGGAAAGGTAAAAAGGTTTCTTTGAGCTCTTTGAATTATGTATGTTTGGATGGTTTTGGTGCACACTTCCTGCTAAGACTGTAGGTTTAGTTATTAGGATACTACTTGTTACAAATCTTGTCCATTCATTGATTGAAGTTGTTTCACTTTTTACATCTGTTTCCACTTTCGTTATTACAAAATTATTTCAATCCTCTAGGGGGAATTTGTGAAATATGCCTTTAAGCTTTTGCTTGACACATAAAATTTGATCGAATAAGACAAGCTTTTAGCAGATTTGTAACACTTCTACCGTGAATCTCATATAGAGTGTCGAGTCTTTTCTTAAATGGTAGCTCTGAGTAATTTGTGTGCAGCTAATTGCGAGGATGTGAAGTTTTCAGTCTTTTGACTTTACTAGGGATGAGTTAGGATTATGCTTGCAGATTGATTTAGACAACTTCTCTTTTCAGTTATCTGATTTTCTTTTAGTACAGGTTTTGTAAAATAATTTTTCTCATTATCACCGATCCTCTTTGTTTGAATCTTATGTTGAGAAGTGTTCTCGACTTGTCTTCTCTCTCTTTTTAGTTGCCCTTCCCTCTGAGCTGATTGCTAAACCTGGCTTTTTATGTTTGAAAAATTGCAGTCCCTGGGGTGAAGCTCCCTACAAGGATGCTGTCGAAAGAACTCCATTGGGGGGCTTGTCTCTTTCTGCTTTCCTATCTGAGGTTCTTACTGCTAACTTTCTTTCTTCATTCCCCTCTCCTGGTTATTGCACTGTCAAGAGGGTTTCATAATACTTTCAAATTTCTTCCAACAGATCCGATATCATTTCCTTTCAAGATCAGATAATTTGGAAATATACCTTTCTTGCTTACATGCCCTACATGCTTTGAGCAGTTAACTTGTTCAAATGTAGTAGATAGATCACCACCCAAAATTTAATGGACTTTGGTTTTCCTTCCTTTTTTTTCTTCAGAAAACTGTGTACAAGGTCATTAGGATATTTATCTTATAGATTGCTCTCCAGGATTTTTTTATTAATAAATGGGATTTTGCTAGTCTGCTATTTCTGGTGTACTTTTACCTTTTTACATATAATGCTTATAATGTCACATGCTCTAGTTGACATCTACTTCTACCGGACAAAAAATAATTTCTGTTAAGGCATGTTATTAAAGATCAAAACTGCTTATTCTTGCAATATCAGTGGGCTCTTATGACGTTGCTGGAACCAGCTCAGAGTTTGGCCAACTTGATATACATTGGGTATAACTGTGGTGCTGCATCAGCACTCCGTCTTACCAGGAGAAAATCAGTTGATCGCAAGAAACAACAGACAGATCGAAATGTTTACCAGTGTTTTGTTTTCGGTCCTAAAGGATCTGGCAAGTCGGCCTTGCTGAAGTCGTTGTTGGGAAGGTATCTATATGAATTTAAGTTAGTGAATTGCTGTTGTTAATAATAGTCCTTGTTTCTGGCTATTAAGCATTTTTCCAAAATTCTTTTTTGTATATAGCAGATTTCCATTTTGCTTGTAATTGGCCAGCCAAATGACCATATCTCCCTTCTGTCATTTTCTTAACTATCCTTAGCCTGGCAATTTCTGATGCATAACTTTTTTTCGCTAAAGGCCTTTCTCAGAAAATTATGCGGTGACAACTGACGAGCACTATGCTGTTAATGTTGTTGACCGTCTTGGGGTAAGTGCTCTCAGAAGAATTCTCATTTGACTTGATAGGATGTTAGTTGATCTTTCTAAAACTGGTGTACCAGTGTACTGCAACTATGAGTAAGAGCTCCTACATGTGTTAGGTTCTATGCACATGATTCATTACGAATATGCATAGGGTTAATTAATAGAGTCATGCTTTTCTTTGATCCATGGATGCGCATCCTGTGCAATATATGTGATCATTGCATTTGCAATTGTATTCCCTTGCTGAATGCTTTCGAAATTGACATAAGGGTATTAAGGGGCCGGGCTGGGGTCTGGACTCTGGGTTGGTTATCGGGTTGGGAGGGTCCATTTCCAACCGAGCTGGGTTTATCCGGGTATAGTTAGGCCCGTGCAGGGCCGGGTTCTACTGGACCGGGATGGACCAGTTTTATATTAAAATAATATTTTCTAATTTAATTAAAATTTAGTTTTTTTTTAACTTCTTAATACATATAAAAAAATCAGGGCTGGTCTGGGTAACCGGTTCAGGAGTGATGTGACGCTACCGGGTTGGACCGATTCCGGGCCGTCGATACTCCAGCTATGATCGTGCGGCTCCTTTTTGTGATGAACCCAGCCCAACCCTGCCCCCTCTGGCTGGTCCGGTTCCGGGTTGGCCCGGACTGTTTAATACCCTTAGATTGACATCCAAGTAATTGCCATCTTACTAAGTACGGGTTTTATTGCAGGGAACTAAGAAAACACTTGTACTTAGGGAGATTCCAGAAGATGAAGTTAAGATGATTCTATCTACTAAGGAATCTTTGGCATCTTGTGATGTAGCAGTGTTTGCATATGACAGGTGAGTAATGCAAGATCCAAGTGACTAGCAGCTTGTAGTGTATAGTTGAATTCATTGGCATAGTCCATCACCTTGGATATAGACAGGTTCCTTCTTCTTCATCGTTGTCTTGATAATGCTTTGCTTTTTGTGTGAGTACTTTCTTCTTCTTTTTTCCCCCTTTAGCTCCGATGAATATTCTTTAAAAAGAGCATCGGAATTGCTGATGACTGTGGCAAGGCGAGGGGAAGTTAGTGGTTTCATGGTGCCTTGTCTATTTGTTGCTGCAAAGGATGATCTTGATTCATATCCAATGGCAATAAAAGATTCAGCAAAGGTATTTACATTGATCAAATTGTGTTCTGTTTTGTGCAGAGATCGAATGTAGTGAATGTACCCTGGGTTTTAAATGAATTACATAAAAAGATTTTATGCTTGGTTTTTATTTCTACATATGCTGTTTTGATAAAATTTTGAAATATTTGTCCAGATATGTCAGAATTTTGGAATAGATGCACCTATTCACATTAGTGTGAAGGAGAGAGATCTGAACAGCATGTTCAATAGAATTGTCACTGCTGCAGAGCACCCTCATTTAAGTGTTCCTGAAACTGAAGTTGGACGTAGCCAGAAACGATATCGTCACCTTGTTAATCGCTCTCTTATGTTTACTTCAGGTACTTTGAATCTAATACCCCTAAAGATATCTCCAAAGAGAAGTAGAAAATGGAACTGAATGAATGAACATTGGCACTGAAGATAGGCCTGGCATATTAGAGCCAATTTTTTTGAATCAAATTATTGTATTCCATCTGACTCTTGACTAAAATTGCAGTTGTGGCTGCTGTTGCCGTTGTTGGACTGGCAGCATATCGATCTTATGCTGCACGGAAGAATACCTCAAGCTAGGTAATGTCCTGTGTCTACTCGAGAATGGATAGTCAACTTTTTGACCTAATAAGAAAATTCTCCCGCTATTCCTTTGATCTCTACCAGAGAATTAGCAAAATGTCCTTGTACATAGAGTACGGTCAGACTTCTCCCAAGGTTATTTGAGTTTTGTCTATCTGGTCCTATCCATTTCCTGTTGAAAGTATCAGCTAGGCGCTATTTTTCCTTCTTCGTACTCTGTTTTAGAAAGAACAATTTACCTCTTTGAGGTATTGTTTATTAGTAATGTAATTTTTAGGTGGCATTTGGACTTTGGAGATGATTATTAGAAAAGTTCTGTGAAAACAATTCTGGGAATAGTTGCTCCTCTGGATTAGTTTTTCTGGAAATCTGCGTAATTAACTTTTTCTCATTTCTTTTTTAAAATTAACGTTTCATTCTGAATAGTAAAAAAGGTAAACAGTGTGTCTGTATGTATTGATCTATGTGCATTATTAGTATATTTACTAATTTCAAATTTCGTGGTCCACCAATGTAGATGTATGAGGAATATTATGATAGGAATGAATGACACAAGTTATTGGTTAATGTCATTTTTAAATGGAACATGTGTAGTATGTTTCATCATAGATTTTCAAACAAATTATTACGTTTTCTTGATGTACAATAAAACATTTGAAAAATATTACTGTACGATGATGCACCAATATGTCCCTGCGAGTAAATGTTTCTTCCCAGTTGTAATGAATAGCTATAGCTACGCTGCAGTTGCTTACAGTATTTTGGTCATTAGTAGATTGATCGATCGAGTTGAGTTACACCAAGATATAAGGTCGCTTAGAATCTAAGTATTTCAAGCAAAATAATGAAATTTATATCGATACACAACTTCGATTTGCTTGTATTCCTAAACAGTATTTTTTTTGATAGGCAACACCACAGCCCGATGTAGCTGGGTTCAGATGGACCGAACTGTCTCATGATATCCTAAAAATCCTGCTCACATACCGCTTTAATGGGTTGGATGTTGACATATATTTCTAGATCTGGAACTATTCTTATAGGAATATGGTGGTCTTGTTTGGTTGGATTTCAAATATAGCATAAGTTCTTATAATTGTAAACTGCTCAAGGGATAGGATCTATTTCTTTATTAAAAAATGGAGCATGCATGGCTAATTACTCCATCCAAAAATTAACTCAGAAGTTGAGAACTATCGAAAATGGCGAAAATTGAATGCAAAGTGTAGTAATGTAGAGTAGTTTTAGACAAATTTACTTTAGTAGACTCCCGTGATGGAGAGAAGATCTTGCAGGATTTTCCCTAAGAAAATGCAGCATAAAAGTCTAAAAATACCACAGCGCCTTGTTTTCAAAGCTGAGGGATTTGTTGCAGCTTTGCATAGATACTTGATTGATATATAGATTGTTCAAAGATTTTGGATTGTTACTCGTGAATCGTGATAATAAAATGACAAAACTAAACTTGTTAAGTAAGACCAATATTTTGCTTTCAAATCCACATGTTTTTATGGGGATTTCATAGAAAAATAATGGGCCAAACACATATGCAGACCCTTAAACTTGTCGCTAAATTTCATTTTGGCACTCCAACTCAACCTTGTTCCATTTTAACCCTTCAACTCCAATTTTTATGTTCCATTTTGGCACTTCTTTCCAAAGAACCAACAAAGTGAGATGTGTGTACTTCACATGCCATTATTGTGTTAAAAAATAATGGATGAACATTGTTTTTTTTTTAAAATATTTTTTTTTAGAGTTTCTGTACATTATTGTGTGAAAAAATAATCTGCGAAAGTGTGTTTGGTTTTTTAAAAAACTTAATTAGTTAATTTTAAATAACATCACATATATTTTTTTCATATCTAGTCTACTTGGACTAACTCAAATATCAGCTTTCTAATTTTTCATTCAACTAATTAAATACGAGTAAAAAAAACTCATGTTCATTGCTAATTAATAACACTACCAAAAAATGTTGAAACTCAATAGACTTCGTTGGGTTGTCATTGATTTTTTTAAGAAAGAAAATCGACGCACTTTCGTCGGTTATTTTTTACGCAAAAATATAGGAAAACTCTTAAAGAGAAATTGTAACTTTTTTTTATAAAAAAAAAACAACGATAATCCGTCAGTTTTAATTTTTTACAATAATTAACGGATGATCGTCGATTTTTAAAATGCAAAATTACAGTTGAATAGCATATATAGAAATAAAGAAATCATAAAATTAGTATTTTGTGTTAAATGTAAAAGAAATAGAGTTGAAGGGTAATCTTTTATTATTTTTTAAAAATACTACTTTTTTTGTCTTTCACTCTCTTAGAGAATGTGTGATGCACACTCTCTGCCACATCACTTAGAAGTGCCAAAATGGAACATAAAAATTGGAGTTGAAGGGTTAAAATGGAACAAGGTTGAGTTGGAGTGTCAAAATGAAATTTAAGGACAAGTTTAAGGGCCTGCATATGTGTTTGGCCAAAAATAATGTGTGCTCATTAATTTTGTATATTATTGTATACTTTATTTGGTATTAAGATATGAATAACAAATACATGAAAATTTATGATATTAGTAATGCAAAGGATTTTATTAGTCATGAGTAAATACACAATTACCCTTTAAAACCTTATCTACATCCTTTCCACTATATTTGTGGAGGGTATTTTGTAAACAAATTTTTAGAAATTATGCAATGCATATTTTTTTTTAATATAGCAAACCAGATAAGAAATAATTTCAGCATGTAAGCATAATTAATGCAAACACAATTAATACAAACATTACTAATACATTATACTTATACACCCTACCAACTTTTATATATATATATATACCCTACCAATTACCAAACAATTCCTTTAACTTTCTCCTTGGAAAAATCTTTGGAATGTCTTTATCACAATTATTGACTCTTAATTACGAGTGAAAGCTATGAGTGGAAATATTAATATATGTGAAAATTTTATAAATGACATTTATTAGACTAATATTTTTAAGTTATAGCAGTTGAATAAAATTTTCAAGTTGTAACAATAAAAATTTTCAGGTTGTAACATTTTATTTAAAAAAAGATTTTTTAAAATAGTACTAAAAAATATTTTTTAAATATCATAAAAAAAAAACCAGATAACATTAAGGATAATTAATAACGCCATAAATTTAGGAGATTCAAAAAAAAATAAGAATATTTGGTTTCCTTTTTTTACTCAATCAGTTATAATTAAATCAAAAATCATATATATTTTTTTCAAACTTTTCTCTCTACCTCTAATTTTTTTTCTGTCAATTTGTTTTCCTTTTTTACTCAATCAATTAAAATTAATTCAAAAATCAGATTTTTTTTATTCATACGTTTCTCAGTCCCTCGATTTTTTTTCTATGTCGTCATTCACGACTAATTCCAAAATATTCTTGGTTCAAATTTTTTTATTTTGTGGTAATGGACAGATTCTTATCAATATTAATAAAACATGGTGATAGATGGGATCCTTCTGGTTAGGATTCATTGCGATTTATTAATTGTATTTTTATTCCAACTTCAAAAAAAATAAAAATTAAGAACAATGAAATTAAAAATGAAATTTTCGGATTTTGGTTGTGTATAATAGATTTAAATTGTGATTTTTTTTTGTATGAACCTTCGTTTGTTTCATATTACAAAATAATTTCTGTGAAAATTGAATAAATGAGTTATGAGTTTTTTGTATACTGGTTTTTGTAATTTGTACACTGTAAACACCATGGATGTGGCAATTTTATATTTATATTTGAATGATTTGATTATATTGTTTCGTGACAGTGTATGAAATAGTGAAGACGTTATCGTTATAAATATATGAAATGTGTGTAAAAAATTAAATGTATGAAATGTGTTTTATGGTATGAATTTTGGTGGACTGTTTGGAATGATATTGATATGAATATGTAATGACGAGTGTCTATAAATTTGTGTGATAATAATGAAGTTGTGGATGAAATTTGTATTAGGTTGGTATGAAATTTGAATATAAATACAACACATTTATTATTCCTTTGTATTATGTACGATAGACTGTTATTTTTTTATGAAATGTGTTATGGTATGAATTCTGGCAGACTGTTTGGAATGATATAGTATGAATAAGTAATGACGAGTGTGTATATATTTGTGTGAGAAGAATGAAGTTGTGGATGAAATTTGTATTATTATGGTATGAAAAGTGAATATAAATACAACATATTTATTATTCCTTTGTATTATGTAAGATTGACGGTTATTTTTTTTTAATGAAACATGAAAATATGTTGATTTTCAGATGGAGGGAATTATCTATGAATCTTCCAATCTGTATAGTGGTCTAGTAAATGCGATAACATCGCAACTTAGGATAGATGCTAATATTAAGTCAAATTTAAGTATGAAAATGGTATCCATTTGGTATCTAACTGAAGTCCAACTGATTGAAAAAACATGTAATTGATATTTCATCCGAATTAGCCAACCTAAAACTAGTTAATGTTGTATACAATTGGTATACACTTGGTATCAAACTGATGTCCCACTGGAAAATTTTAAAAAAAATATTAATTGAGATTTCAAACGAATTAGCCAACCTAAGACTAGTTAATGTAATTTCTAATTGGTATCCAATTGATATCCCATTGGAAAATAGAAAAAACAAGACGTAGTTGAGATTTGAACCAAATTAGCTAACATAAAACTAGTTATTGTTGTATTCAATTGGTATCTATTTGGTATCCAACTGATATCCAGCTGGAAAAATAGAAAAACTAAGCTGTAATTGAGATTTCAACCAAATTAGTCAACCTAATACTAGTTAATGTTGTATCCAATTAATATCCATTTGAAAAACTTAAGTGTAACCATGTATACAGTTGTCCTATAAAAGGAATCTCAAAACATTTTAATTATTACTATGTTTATCATGTGTTTTTCAAAACTAAAAATTCAATATAAATCTGGCTTATGCTGATATCCAATTTGTATACACTTGGTATCTGACTTGGAAATTTAAGACAAAGACTAAAAATAAAAATATATGAAGTTGGTATCCAACTGATATAAATCTGGGAAGAATAAATTTGATAATGTAAAATAGTGCATAGTATATATTGGGGGATAAAGGGTCTGAAAAATAATCTCAACTTTGGTCGGATTTGCTGTTGCGATACTAAACTTTCATGAGGACCTATTACCTCTCTAGACTATTTAATACCGTATTTTAAACATATATATTTGCCCACGTAAACATAAAAAATAATGCAAAATTATAAATAGTAATGTATCCATGTGGGCACATATATACCTTTAAAATACACAATTAAATAGTTCAGGGGGTAAAAAATACGATATTAAAATAGCCTAGGGAGGTAAATAGGTCCTTATGAAAGTTTAGTATCGCAATAACAAATCCGACCAAAAGTTGGGGTATTTTTCAAACCCTTATCCCTAGATATTGTTGTAAAAAACTGTAGCAAAAACAAATATACACCATATAATAATTAAAAAAACATGTACTAGTTAACAGTCTAAGCTACAATCAACTATCTCAAATATATTTTTCATGATCTTGGTGTAGGATATTGATAGTATCCGAAGCATGTTCTTTTGCTATGCGGGGTCCACCAAATTTACTAGCAACAGTTCCAGTTACTTCAGTCTCACTAATTGCGCCATCAACATTCTTGCTTCTTCCATACTATCATAGAATTGTGGCGTATCTTTGACGATGGTACTTTGCATCGATATCAATGAGACCCATATCAAAAACTCCATTGCTAATATATTCAGCAAATAGACATGTGTACATACCATAATCACTGAAACAACATTGAAGAAAAAATCACAAAAAGATAGAAATACATATAATTTCATATTAATTTTCATCCCCATTTCATCAACTTCAATCGGAAAATAATTTAAATACAACTGTGGAAAAGTCATACCATATTTATACAAACTTCATGCCAATGCACAAACGTATTAATATAAAAAAAATCATACCAACTACATAGTATATCAATTTCATGTGAAAAATATACTAAATATGATCATGTACAACTTTATTGGGGTTTATTTTTTCTTGGGAGTGGTAACACACTTGTTCATCGAATTCACATTCCCATTGATCGGCGGTGTTAGAGTCAAGATGTTAAAAGAGGAAGCCTCAATTTCAACATTAGAAACCCTTTCTAACGAATCTAGGACCTTTCTAAGTGTATGATGATGTTTTTGATTCTTCAACATGTTTTTTGTCAGCCTAAACTCTTAATTCTTTGTATTGTTTAGAAGATTTGCCCTTCTTTTGAGTGTACAAAGAAGAAGAATGAAGATGATGAGAGAGAAAGATTTACTGTTCCTTCTTTTGGATGTACAAAGAAAAAGAATGATGATGGTGAGAGAGAAAGATCTACCATTTGAGTAAATGTTGAACGTGAACAGTAAAAGAATCCCTAAAAAGGTGTAACATTATGTGTGAAAGGTAAAAAAATTCCTAAAAAAGTGTAATAGATAATTACCATTGATTCCCTCTTATTAATTTTATTTATCTCACCTATTAATTAAAATATAATTATAAAAGACTAATTATTTAATGAAGTGGAATTAATTTAATTATAAATAAAAAATGATCCGTTATAACTTGCAATTAAAATGTTATAAGTAGTAATATTTTAAAAATAGATCTAAAACTTGTAATATTACTCCTTAAATAGATACGTGGGGTGATTTTTCTTTAATATATTTAGATGGATTATTATAATAATCTCTTTATTTATTCCTCAAATTCATGCATTTATATCCACTCAAATAAAATTCAATCCATATCATAATAGTAACAGCTTTCTCCTATGAGAAGTTGATGACATACCAATGATTTGACCTCAATCTATCCCAACGTAACTGATCACTTTGCTTCAATAAATTTGACCTTGTCCTTTTTGAAAATCTTTTTTTGTTGGTCATGCTCTTTTTAATTAGCTATATTGACATATGATATTGTATGAATTGGAAACAATTTTGAGTAGATGAACCAATGATAAAGTGACACATAACAGAAGTGACAGGTCAAAGCAGCCCAATAAAATATTGAATTACATTTTTGGGATAAGACTAGTAAAATAACTCACTTTGGAAAGAATCCTGAGTTGATACCATTAGGATTAGTATTAAAAAATGAAAAAAAAAAAAGTGACACATTTGATGGTTAATGAATATAGTTCATAGGTGAGCTCCTTATAAGACTCCTTCCTTAAAACTATCTTTTAGGGTATGAGTTAGGTCCAATACCTAATTTTACATGGTATTAGATTAGGACTCATCTCATTCAACGTTGGACTTTCAAATTAAAATTGCTCACGCATCAGATACAGTGAAGGAACCATAATTTTCGTCAGGAATGTTTATACACTAGGACAAGTAAGAAAAAAAACACATTGCACCGGTCAGATTATCAAGATTGGCTACAAAATATTCATACCTCAATTGTTGATCTCTATATAATGCTTCAAGTTGCTCATATTCTTTCCTTGTTCTATATCAGATTAACCAACTATCCAAAATGAATAATCTCAAAACAAAAACTTACAAAATATCAATGGATAGACTAAAGAAAATGAAGTAGGATAAATATATTAAGTGATAGCCTCGTATACACATAAAAATATGTGAATCGGTAACTACAATTGCACTCGACGACACTTTATCTCTTGAAATGTTTTCACAATACACTTATTAGAAACATCTTTAATTTTTTTCTCTATAAGGCATTATGTAGTCATCCAAGAATTCATCTTCCATTCGATTCCGCAAGTCATTCTTGTCGAAAAAACTTTTTCAACTGTTGTAGTGGCAACGGGTAGAAGCAAAGCAAACTTCACCAAAAGAAATCATATATATATATATATATATATATATATAATATGCTTTTGGCATTTTTGTATTCAAAATACTCTTGTATTCTAAGCATTCTCATTTCATGTATTGCTACTATGAGCTTTGTAGATCTTACGCTTGTACTTAAGTATGCCTTTTCCATTTCAGGAATTGCTTTATTAATATAATGCAATGCTATGCGGTGTTCTCACGCTCTTTTTCTTACAAGATGTAAGTGATATTGAAAGTCTTTCAACATATTTATATTTTGATGCTACAACAAGCATATAAGATAGACAAATATTGTATTCACATGTAATGTTTGATCTTTAAACAATATATTTTAATTTCCCTACAGGTACTAAGTATTCTTTTTTATATTCTAAGTTAAAATAAAATATAGTACGATTTGTTGTTAACAATAATAATTATGAAATACAAAGTTTTACGTTTATACCTTTCTCAAGTTCTTTCGATGAATAAATTCTTGTCACTACCACAATAGTTCTCCCTTCAGGCTATGAACGATTTTTCGCCTCCTTGACCTCAGTCTATTGACTACTTTCCTACCGTTCCTCCTTTAGGCTGAAGATCGCAACCTCACTTAAAACTTATTCTTGGAATTTAGAGAAGAGAGGTATTATAACCAAACTGTTTATTTCATAATATTATTCTTACAAACAAACCTTACATATTTTACACACTTAAAACATATCTCTAGAGAATACTTTTCCCTAGCGGGACAAGTTACTACTCACACTTTGAGGTACCTAACATTTTCTCTAATGGATGTTTTAAAGAAAGATTAGTTTGCCTCATTTATGTGAAGTTCCTCTCCTTTTATAGATGTAAGGAGGGACTGATTTACAATTTTAGGGACCTCCCTAAGAACTTTGATATTTCTTTTTTCATCCTTCAATCATCTTGTGCTAAGATGCTGTTTGGCGACCTGATGTGATATCTCTTTTTGACTAAAGAGATAAGATTCTTCCTTTTTCTTGACGTAAGTGCTTACGTCTTTTTCTTTGTCTTCTAACCTGCTACATTGTTGCTTTTACAGCCGTTGATTCTAGTTGTGATTTTATTCTGATCCTTGTGATGAGTGTTTATGGTCTAGAAACTTGCAAGCAAGCTTCCATGTTTCTTCTGTGGCTTCCAGTCGATGAAGCTCAATGTCAAGGACTTTATCCTTCAGTATATCGGATTTTGTTTTTCCTTTTGTCATTAAGACCCAATGAAGGTCTTGATCTAATACCTTGTAATCTTCATTGTAATAATGTTTGAGAATAAAATATAATGCTTTAATTCCCAATGCTCGTTTTGTTTGTATCCATTTTTTATTTAGGTGAGGGAGTTTTTTATCTACTCCGGTTGCTTTGATGTTAAAATCTTTTAATTTTTCCACCGTAATGTAGTTAATGGTAGGAAAATATGTTTGCAAGTCCTTGCTCTCTATAGCGATACTAAAGAATCTACAATAAACTCCATCGCCTTGTGCATAGGTTTTCACTGAATTCCTCAGTTGTTCTGGTAGTTTAGATATCTCAAGCAAGTCTGGTTTAGTATAGACTCGATCTAGCTATCCAAATTCAAATAGTTGAGCGGTAAAGTCCGGTGATCCATTTGGGAATATCAAAATTCTTGGAAACAAACTTGTTGTTTCTAAAACTCCAAATGTTTCTCCACTTTCTTCAGGGAGATTGTAAATATATCTTGTGAAGGCAAGATATTCTTCCTCCTTTAGATTTTGCTTTCCAACCTGAAAAGAAGAGAAAACTTTTGTTCCTAATGGAACTTTGTTAGTGCTTCCTTATGGTTTCCCAGAAATTATTTTATCAACCTTCGTTGAAGAAGTGCCCTTTTCTTCTTTCGAAGAATGAGCTTCTTTCTGAATTGTTTGGCTTTTAACTTTGTACTTAGACTCCGACTTCAGCATATCCAAACTTACCGATGAGTTGTTTTTGGCACTAGGTGCTAGTGGGACATCTCCTGCCACTTTGTTGGGATTAATATTCCCTTTTGGAATGGTATTCCGTTTTGGACAAGTGTCCAAATGTTTACATATGAGTAGCAATTCACTCATACTTTCAGCTTGATCATTACTTAGCTGATTAATTTCATATTGCATTTTTCTTGCTTGTTCGGTCAAGCTAGCTAATTGATCTTTGATGTTGAATAATTTTTGGCTTTTGTCATCTATGGACTCCGCCACAAGTTGCATTTTTTCATACACCCTGTTAATCAGGATATTTGTTCGATCGTCCATATTGGACATTTCTTGATAGAAAATCTGCAAAAGAATTATGAATTTCTTTAATATGTTCTATTTTAAAAGAATAGAAGGATAATAAAACCTGCCACCTATGCAATCTTCTGTATTGCGGTTCAGATGGAAGTTTGTTGAAAATTAGTCCTGACACCTGCGTGTTATCAGTTCTAATAACAAATTGTTTCTGTAAAAGAAAAGCTGAAAATTTCCTAATTCATCTAACAATGGCTAATAATTCCTTTTCATTGGTTGATTATCTTGTTTCTGCTTCATTGAATGTACCACTTGTGTACCTTCAGATTTCATTTAAATCGGTTTGCAATAATGCTCCCCAATGATAGTCTGACGCATCAATTTGTAATACCAAATTATCTTTTTCTTCTGGTAATCTAAGTTTTGGCAACTTAGAGCATTCTTCTTTTACTTGTTTAAGACACTAGGTATGTTCTTCAGTCCATCCAAGTCTGTTGGATTTTCTTATCAATTTTTGTAATAAATTTCTTTTCTTTGCTAGGTCTGGAATAAATTATCCAGCATAGTTAAGACATCCTAAAAATTTCTGTATTTCCTGTTTGGTTGATAATTTATCAGGAAATTCTACAATTTTTTTGAGATGTGTGTTTGAAGTTCAATTCCATTTTTTGAATTATCATTTCTAAAAATTCTATTTCATTTTTATTTATTTCTGCCTTTTTTTTGCTCAAAATAATTCCGTTTTTAAACAGATTTCTGATAATTCTTTCGGATTTTTTAAATGTTCTTCGTAGGTTTTAGAACATATTAGTATGTCATCTATATAGACTACTATAAATTCCTTTTCGGAAAATATTTTATCCATTTTTCTTTGAAAAATTTGTGGAGCGTTTTTTAACCCAGAAGGCATTACCATCCGTTCATAATGTCCATTAGGTGTGCTAAAAGCAGTTAGTTGAATGGATTCTTCTACCATTCTTATTTGCCAAAATCCACTTTTACAGTCGAATTTTGAAAATTAAGTTTTTCCTTTTGCAAGGTTGATGAGATTGTTTTTATTGGGGATAAAATATCCATCAAATATACAATTTTACTCATTCTAATTATTTTTAGGTTGATTAATTCCTTGAGTTGGATTTTAAACTCAATTCAATCTTCCTCATTATAGAGCATTGGTTTTACCCTTATGATGATGCTTGGGTCTTTAAGTGTTAAAGTTGCTCTTTCTTGATTTTTTTCCCAATTTTCTAATGGATTTTCTCCATAAGTTTTTTGTAAATTTTCCTTGATTTTTTCAAGATTAAGGCATTTACACGAGATTTTTCTTAGATTTTCTAAGTATTTTTTCTTATAATTTTCATTCTCCCTTTCAAGACTATACGGATGTTGTTTTCTTGGGACTTTAATAAAATATCCGCAAGGTGTTTTAAGGCTCATCATGTATAATGTCTGATGATAATCCTGAAATTGTTAAAAAATCATTACCCAATAATAAATTGGTTTCTAATTTATCATATGCAAATAATTTATTAATAGAAACAATTTTTGCTAAACTGGCTTCGAAACAATTTATTTCCAGTAATTCCAATCATTGATATATTAAAAAGGATTTTGCTAAACTGGCTTCGGATCCATTGTCGATTTGACAATAAGTTGTTATTTTAGTATCATAGAAGGTTATTTCTATTAAAACTGATACCTTAAAAGCTGTTTCTTTAGGCATTTTTTGGTCTGAAATAAGTTTCATTTTTGCAATTTATTTCTATTCCATCTTTTCCTATACTATAGTCTTCCAAACTATTAAGAATAAATTTCCTAGAATTAGGTTATGCTCACTTTCGTGATTTGTAATGTAACAAGGGACTGTTATTCTTATTGCATCCAATTGTATTGGTATATCTTCCATTTTTTGACTAATATAGTTATTTCCTTCAAAGGTTTTGTAGGTATATGGGATACCTTCATATATTGGTAGTCCGTCTAATAGAATACCTTTAACGTGATTGACTGTTGCACCAGTTTGTATTAAGATTTCTTGCATTTTCCATTCTGTTCCATTATATATTCTCCCTGTAATACTAGCAATGTTAGAGATTTCAAAAGTTCTTTTATAGTATCTTTGAGAAAGATTTTTTCTTATGGAATTTCTTCTATATTCTAATGAAAGTCTCGGATTGCTACTACTACCTAAACTTTCTATTTCTTGTGTTTTTCCAAAATGAATTTCATATTCATTCAGAAGTTGAGCTTGTTGTATTTCTGCTTCAACTATTCTTGCTATTTCGGAGCATTCTTTATCTATTTCTATTATTTCTTTATTTTTGTAAATACTTCCATAGTTAGAGTATGTAGCCGTATATAGAGTCTGATAATAGATGCTCATAATATGATTACCTAGTTTAAATAGGTCTTTTCTTTTGACCTGAAAATGTAAGCTTAAAGCATCATTAAAATCTGCATCTTTTAGTGAAATACAATATTTTGGATAATATGTAAATAGAAGTTTGGTATAGGCTAAATTACCTTCAACTATACCTAGATTTCATTTCCTAGCATTGATAAATCTTTCATCTGAAAGATTGATGACAATAGGGCAATTTATGCCTTCTTTAAAAGTTGATTTGACTAAGATTTGAATGCCTCCTAAATGGACATAGTTCATTTTCTTTCTTTTCTTCTCAGGAATTTTCCTAAGGATTTGTTCACTCATTGATTTAGTTAACAGATTTAACTTATGTCTTCCTGTTGTTTGGGTAATTTCTATTACCTTTTCAACTTCTTGGTATTCATGATAGGAAATTTTATTTCTAGCAAACATTCTTTGCATTTTACTGAATATATTATCTCTGATTTTGATATTTAATTGTAATCCTTGGATTTTTCTGAATAATTCTCCATCGAAGGTTGCTTTTAGAGCATATCCCCTTTAATCTTCTTCAATTTCTATTACTTGAACTGAATTATCTTCTTCTCTTTGTATTTCCTTATTCATTTATTCAGATTCGTCTGAAGTCTGAACTAGTTGAGTGTTCCTCGTAAAGTTCTTCATAGAAGTCTTCACTTTTTATTGAGGTTACCGATTCTAGATCTGACTCAATTTTTGATATTTTTACCTTTTTTTTGTTACATTCGTAACTTTTATGACCTTCTTCGCCACAGTTGTAGCATTTGCTTTTTCCTGCTGGTCTTGTAATACCTTCTTTTAGGTATGTAGTTTTGTGTGGAAATATTTTTCCTTTTAGTTAAGCTTTTCTTGAGATTTCTTCTTCTCTTAAAAGGTTTGTCATTGCATCCCCATTGAGTTGCTGCATTTGTGTCCAAACAATAAATTTGAGTATTTATTCTTTTGGTTTTCTTTGTATGTTATGAGCCATACATAGTTGATCAAGTCTATTTTTTAGAAAAGATATTCTGTGTCCAAGAGTATCTCCTTCTTTGTTTTCTTTTTCATATTCTTCTCTGAAATACTTGGCCCAAAAGCCTTGTAATTTTTGAAAATATTTTTCTAGATATGGTAGCATTTCTTTGTTACTATCAAATATTTTATAATAATAATATTCTTCGAATTCACAAGTGTATTCTTGAATATAACTCATTTTGCAAATTTGCAATTTTTTTAGTTGCTCTTTGGCAATTGTTCTCATTTTTTCTCTGTTGTCAATAGTACCTCCTGCACCACCGAAAAATTCATTTGCAATAAATTGTACTAGATTTTTTATTCCTTCTTGAAGGGATTTCTTAAATCCTTCTAGAGTATTATTTTTTATGATTCCCTTTGCATCATCTGTTAATCCTGTATGCCAATTACTTACCTTTCCTACGAAGGTATTTATCATTATGATATATTTTTCTTCATCGATATAATTTACTCCTTTTCCGAGTAAAAAGTAGAGAAATATATTTTGAGACTATAGATCTAGATTTATTTCTGGATCTCTTTTACAATCCAAATCTAAAATTTGGGTTGTTCCTACATCTCCTATTGGGAGTCTGTTAGGCATAAATTTATATTTGTTATTATTATGAAATTGACTTACAAAGTCTTTATTCTTCTTTGCTTTTTGCACAAAATTTTCATCCATATCTTCTGGTTGAAAGATTTCTTCTTTTATGGGTTTTGATCCATCTCCTATTTCAAATTTTCCTTGGGGTCCTCTTGTATCCCCTATGTTCATTAGAACTTTTATTTCTTGATCTGAAAGATCAAGGTCTTCCATTGCATAAACTAGTTCGTCTAGTTCATTCATTTTTTTCAGGGTTTTCTCCTATTTCTATGGATTCTTTTTCTGTTTCTAGGATTTCTTCTCTAGATTCTCTAGATTCTATTTCTTTATTTTTCTGTTTTTCTAAAAAGTCATGAATGAGTTTTTCATCCAAACTTCCTTTTTGATATGAACTTTTACTTGCAACCTTTTTCGCTAAGAGTTCATTTATATATCTTTGACTTACCTTTTTGTCAATTTTTTTTGTTTTTTCTATTATATTTGTTATTCTTCCTGGAATGTTTTCTTTAAGAGAAATTATTTATAGTTCTATCATCTTTAATCTTAAGACTATTTGTTTATGACTTTCTATTAAATCATTTAATAACTCTATCACTTCTCTTAAACTCATTTTATTCTAAAAAATAATAGTAAGATGTATTCATATCATCATTTACTATTTCTTCATAATCAAATAGTATGTATTCCATTGAAAATTCTTTTTCGAATTCTTCATGAGCTATGTCATATGATATTTGATTTATTATTTTTTTCTTTTAGATCATTGTCTAATATATTGATTACCTTTAATATAGTTATTAAGGGTTTTTCTTCTAAATACCATATAGGTTTATTCATTTCTTTAAAATGTCTTGATATAACCTTGCTCTGATACCGATTAATGTCGGTTGTTTGCAAATTTACAATTTTTCTAGTTGCTCTTTGACAATTGTTCTCATTTATTCTCTGTTGTCAGTAGTACTTCATGTACCACCGAAAAATTCATTTGCAATAAATTGTACTAGATTTTATATATATATAAAAGAGAACCTTAAGCCCGCCTACGTGGCGCCACCACAAACCAGAATTCACTTTTAATTTATTTATTTCCAATAATAGCCTTTCCCTTTCATCAAAAATTGTGATACTTACGAAAAATTGTGACTTTTATGAAAAGTTGTAACTTTTATAAAGAGTTGCGACTTTTATGAAGAGTTGCGACTTTAATGAAAAGTTGCGATTTTTATGAAAAGTTGTGACTTGTGACTTTTATGAAAGGTTGTGTAACATCTCGCACCTAGAAATGACTATAAAGAGTTTAAAGTATGAAAATATTGATTTTTGGAAAGAATAAGGAAAATCTGGAAATTGTCTAAGTTAAAAAAGTGAGTTTTGACCATTTTCAAACGGTCATAACTCCTAGCTCAGGAGGATTTAGGAACAGCTCTTGATATGGTTGGAAATCCCTTGGAGATATCTTTCCAACGCCGCCGAGATTGCACGATTTCAACATCGTATGAGTGACATATGCCTTTTGGAAGTTGAGTTGTTGGATTGAGGAAAATCCAAATCCGGATTTAGGGAAGGGCAAAGTAGTATTTTCTCTAATCAATTTCCTAATTCATTTTTAAGGATTTATTAGGGTAAAAACATGACTTAGTCAGTTTGGAGAATTGAGAAATACACTTAGGGCTTGGAGAAAAGAGAAAAGAAGAAAGAAAGGGAGAAAAAGGCAAGAATTCATCAAGATCATCCAAGCTGCGAGTGGAATTCGTCGGGGGTGATCCCTATTAAGGTATGTGAGATCTTTTAGTGTTGGGTTAGTTCACCCACACACCAACTTGTTTCAATGCATTGATTTTGAGTTGTGTACATGTTGAAGAAGTGAGGTTCTTGAAGAACAAATTGTAGAATTCTTGTTGGTTGAATTGTTGATGCTTGGGGGTGAATTGATTCATGTTTCCCGGTTGTTTTTTGAGTTAGATTGGTTGTATATTGAGGGTCCAATTGATCCTAAGTGTTTGGGGGAAAGAATTATGGAAGTTAGGGGAGTTTAGAGATGAAAAACGGAAGAGAAAAGTCGGAAGTCGCTAGGCAAAAAGGGTTGGGCGTTGCGCCTGCCTGAGCGCCACAAAAACTTCTTTAAAGTTTGGCCTTTGGCGTGTCGCGCCAGCCAGGCTTCTCTGAAGTTTGAGGGCTAGCTCCCCGCGCCTCTCAAAGCGCCAGGGATGTCAGTTCTCCCCATTCGTTTCCCATCTTTTCGTACTAGTTCCTAAGTGATGTACCTATGTTTCTTAGTTGATTCTAACACTCTAAAGTACAACTTAACATCATGAAATCAACCATCAAAATGAGATCATGAACCTTGAATCCATAATCCAATTCAAGGAAAGTTAAGATCAAAGTCAAAGAAGTTAAGAGTCAAGTCTAGAAGTTAAGAAGCAAGTCAAAGCAAAGTTTCTTAAAGTTTTCAAGAGTCTTTATCAAAC
>NW_006239037.1:157162-157589 GCF_000226075.1 Solanum tuberosum
TTCCAAGAGAGCTTTTAAGCTATGTTTTGAGTAATTATCTCAATTCAAAGAAAGAGTTTTGTTTTTACAAATATATGAGCTAAGTATATTTTGGGAGTAGTATTGAGCACTGATATGGGGATGTGAATTCATATTAACTCAAGTCTCCATAAACCATGTAGCCATCATGAGTAGTAAATGATCATACTTTTTAGATGACTTCTTAAGATGCTTTTAGCATAGACTAGTGGATCCACTAAGTTAAGTGTTCTATATGACGGCAAAGTATAGGACAGTTCTGGCAGCGTAGGCAAGACGTTGTATCACCACTTAGGCTCATAGTGGTGGTTGTCGGTTAGAGAATCTCCCACAAAAGTTATATTACTTTGATATTTAAGTAAAGTTCAGTTTGTTATTACTTTATTTTTAACGAACTAAGTTGTTTACA
>NW_006239037.1:157850-157940 GCF_000226075.1 Solanum tuberosum
TCAGCATCCAGCACGCCATTGATCCAGTTGAGCACTCTAGAGTCGGTGGTGAGCCTCCTTGCATTCTGGAGGACTCTGTTATTTCGCTTT
>NW_006239037.1:167400-167863 GCF_000226075.1 Solanum tuberosum
TCGGTTAAAGAATCTCCCACTAAAGTTATATTACTTTTATATAAGTAAAGTTGAGTTTGTTATTGCTTTATCTTTAACGAACTAAGTTGTTTACACTTTTTTACAAGCTTTATATATATTGCATGTGTCTTATTGCTTTATATTGAGTTCAGTTGTTCATGAGTTAAACAGAGCCAAGGTAAGTGTTTCTTTGTACTCCTTTCAAGATTAAGTTGTTGTTTACCTTTCCAACTCGCATACTCGTACATTCAATGTACTGATGCCAGTTGGCCTGCATCTTATTATAATGCAGACACAGGTAATCAGGATCAGCATCCAGCACGCCATTGATCCAGTTGAGCACTCTAGAGTCGGTGGTGAGCCTCCTTGCATTCTGGAGGACTCTGTTATTTCGCTTTACTAGTTTTGCTTTATTAGAATAATGTGGGGTCTATCCCAACATCCATCTCAATATTATAGAGGT
>NW_006239037.1:168001-181360 GCF_000226075.1 Solanum tuberosum
AAGTTTTTCGCTGAGTTAAGTAAGCCAGGCCAAGGGTCCGTTTGGGGCCAGCAATGGTCTTCGAGTGCCGGCCACGTCCCATGGTGTAGGCTTGGGGTGTGACAAACTTGGTATCAGAGCACAGAGTTTAATAGTCCTAGGGAGTCTATGAAGCTGTGTCAGTAGAGTCCTAGTTATCGGTGTGAAGAGCGCCACATCTATAATTTGGAGGCTTTAACATTTAGAAAATTCTTCACTTCCTTCATATCCATCTCGTGCGTTAGAGTTTATCTCTAAAAGTTTCCCTCTAATTCGGGGTTGTGCGTGTTACAGATAACCATGCCTCCATAAAGAGTAGCACGAGGTTGTCCAGCTAGGAAAAATGTTTAACCACAAGAGCAAGGGGTACCTAATGCACCAAACGTGCAACCTCAGGGCGAGGTTACTAATGCTAAATTCCGTGAGGCTATCCGGATGTTGAGCCAAGTTGTGACTTACCAGGTTGGGCAGCCAAGAGGACCAAGACAAGATGAGGCTGACACTTCGAGGATTCACGAATTCTTGAGAATGAATCCTCATAGTTTCACTGGTTCGGTCACTACTGAGGAACCGAATTTTTTTATTGAAGAGCTGAAGAAGGAATCTGATGTGATGCATGTGGCAGATACTGAGCGAGTTGAATTAACTTCATATCAACTGAAGGATGTTGCTAGAACATGGTTCGATCAGTGGAAAGGGGGTCGACCTGAAAATGCACCACCTGCTAGTTGGGATTGCTTCGAGGAAGCCTTCTTGGGGAGTTTCTTTCCCCGAGAACTGAAAGAGGCTAAGGTACGAGAGTTTCTTACACTGAAACAGAATTCCTTTAGCGTGCATGACTATGGGTTGAAGTTCACCCAGCTGTCCCGCTATGCTCCTGAAGTGGTTAAGGACATGAGGAGCATAATGAACTTATTCAGGCTTGGGTCGTCTGTCAAGCAAAGAGGGCAGGGCAGCGATGCTGATGGGTGACATGGACATATCAAGGTTGATGGTTTATGTGCAGCAGTTTGAGAAAGAGATGTTGAGAGATAAGGAAGAGTTCAGAAGTAAGAAAGCGAAGACATGGAATTAGTCTGGGCAGCAGAAAGGCAATGTGAATCGTTTGTCCTTTCAGCAAAAGCAAAAGGGGTCTGCTCCATCATCTGCTAGTGCACATGCACCTCAAAACAAAGGCGAATATTATGGTCAGAATTCGCAGAACTTCAGATCTAAAACAGCGCAGTCCCAGGGTAGTGTGGTACAAGGAGGTAGTTGGGCTCCTACATGTGCTAAGTGTGGGAGAACCCACCCAGGTAAGTGTCATGATGTCTTGATAGGTTGTTTTAAGTGTGGACAAGAGGGACACTTCTTGAAAGAGTGTCCTAAGAATAAGCAAGGTAGTAGAAATCCAAGAAATAGAGTCTAGTCTTCATCAGTTGCTCCACCAGACAGGGCTGCACCTAGAGGAGCTACTTTTGGTACTGGAGGAGGAGCAAACCGCCTTTATGCAATCACCAGTCGCCAAGAGCAAGAGAACTCTCCAGATGTTGTCACTGGTATGATCAAAGTCTTTGCTTTTGATGTTTATGCTTTGCTAGACCCAGGAGCAAGTTTATATTTTGTGACCCCTTATGTTGCAAATAAGTTTGATGTTATCCTTTAGAAACTTTGTGAACCTTTCTGTGTTTCCACACCTGTTGGGGAGTCTATTCTAGGAGAAATAGTGTATCGTGATTGTGCAGTTTCCATCAATCACAAAGACACCATGGCTGATCTAGTTGAACTAGACATGGTAGATTTTGATGTCATTCTAGGTATGCACTGGCTTCATGCCTGTGATGCATCAATAAATTGTAGAACTCGAGTTGGCAAGTTTCAAATTCCTAATGAGCCAGTCATAAAGTGGAGTAGTAGTTCAGTTGTGCCTAAGGGTCGTTTCATTTCGTACTTTAAGGCGAGAAAGTTAGTTTCGAAGGGTTGTATCTATCACTTAGTCCGAGTTAATGACTCAAGTGTTGAGGTACCTCCCATTCAGTCAGTTCCTATAGTAAAAGAGTTTCCAGAAGTCTTTTCTGATGACCTACCCAGAGTCCCTCTTGAGCGAGATATAGACTTCGGTATAGACATTATTCCAGATACTCGTCCTATCTCTATTCCGCCATACATAATGACACCAGCAGAGTTGAAAGAGCAGTTGAAAGATTTGTTAGACAAGGGCTTTATTCGACCAAGTGTCTCACCTTGGGGCGCTCTGGTCTTGTTTGTGAGAAAGAAAGATGGTTCCCTTGATACTCAGAAAATTGAGGCAGTGCAGAATTGGCCTAGACCCACATCTCCAATTGATATTAGGAGTTTCTTGGGTTTAGCTGGCTATTATAGAAGGTTTGTAGATGGGTTCTCGTCTATTTTGTCTCCTTTGACCAAGTTGACTCAGAAGACAGTGAAATTATAATGGTCTGAAGCTTGTGAGAAAAGTTTTCAGGAATTGAAGAAGAGATTCACTAGTGCCCCAGTTTTGACCTTACCAGAGGGTATTCAAGGTTTTGTGGTGTATTGTGATGCATCCAGAGTTGGTTTGGGTTGTGTGTTAATGCAGAATGGAAAGGTGATAGCTTATGCCTCCCGACAGTTGAAGGATCATGAGAAGAATTATCCAACCCATGACTTAGAGTTGGCTGCTGTAGTTTTCGCCTTGAAGATTTGGTGACACTACGTGTATGGTGTTCATGTTGATATATTCACTGATCACAAGAGCCTGCAATATGTGTTCACTTAGAAAGATCTTAATCTCAGACAGAGGAGGTGGTTGAAATTACTCAAGGATTATGACATGAGTATTCTTTACCACCCAGCTAAGGCTAATGTGGTTGCTGATGCTTTAAGCAGGTTATCCATGGGTAGTACCACCCATGTTGAAGAAGAAAAGAGGGAGTTAGCCAAAGATGTGCACAGACTTGCACACCTGGGAGTCAGACTTATGGATTCCACAGAAGGAGGAATAATGGTGACGAACGGGGTTGAATCATCACTAGTGTCAGAAGTGAAAGAAAAGTAAGACCAAGATCCCATTTTTCTAGACTTAAATGCAAATGTTCATAAGAAAAAAGTATTAGGTTTTGAACAAGGGGGAGATGGTGTATTGAGATATCAAGGTAGATTGTGTGTACCAATGGTGGATGAACTCCAAGAGAGGATCATGAAGGAAGCTCATAGCTCCAGATATTCCATTCATCCCAGTTCCACAAAGATGTATCGCGATTTGAGAGAAATGTATTGGTGGAATGGCATGAAGAAGGGCATTGCAGAGCTTGTTGCTAAGTGTCCAAATTTCCATCAAGTGAAAGTCGAGCACCAAAGGCCCGGTGGTTTGGCGCAGAATATAGAACTTCCAGAATGAAAGTGAGAGATGATTAATATGGATTTCATCACAGGTTTGCCAAGGTCTCGCAGACAACATGATTCTATTTGGGTGATTGTCGACAGAATGACAAAATCAGCCCACTTTTTGCCGGTAAAGACTACCCATTTGGTAGAAGATTATGCTAAGCTATATATTCAAGAAGTGGTAAGACTCCATGGAATTCCGGTCTCCATTATTTCAGATAGAGGTGCGCAATTTACTACACAGTTCTGGAAATCTTTCCAGAAAGGTTTGGGTTCGAAGGTGAATTTAAGTACTGCATTTCATCCTCAGAAAGATGGGCAAGCAGAGCATACCATTCAAACCTTAGAAGATATGTTGAGGGCCTGCGTGATTGATTTCAAGGGGAATTGGGATGATCACCTACCTCTCATAGAGTTTGCTTACAACAACAGTTATCATTCTAGCATCCAAATGGCTCCTTATGAAGCTCTTTATGGGAGAAGATGCAGATCTCCTATTGGATGGTTTGAAGTTGGTGAGGCAGGGTTGATAGGACCAGATTTAACCCATCAAGCTATGGAGAAGGTTAAAGTGATTTAAGAAAGGTTGAAAACGGCACAGAGTCGTCAGAAATCCTACACAGATGTTAGGAGAAGGCCATTAGAGTTCGCAGTAAATGATTGGGTTTATTTGAAGGTTTCACCCATGAAGGGTGTCATGAGGTTTGGTAGGAAGGGGAAACTTAGTCCCCGGTATATTGGACCTTATCGCATAGCCAAGAGGATTGGTAATGTAGCTTATAAGTTGGAGCTACCACAAGAGTTAGCAGCAGTTCATCCCGTATTTCACATCTCTATGTTGAAGAAGTAAATGGGAAATCCTTCATTGATAGTACCAACTGAAAATGTTGAGATTCCAGTTCAGATTTTAGATCGCCAAGTTCGCAAGTTGAGGACCAAAGAAGTAGCTTCAGTCAAAGTCCTTTGGAGGAACCAATTTGTTAAGGAAGCTACTCGGAAAGCTGAAGAAGATATGAAGAAGAGATGTCCACATCTCTTTGAATTCGGAGGGAATACAGATCAAGGTACTAATTCTCTTCTTAGTACTCTTTGAATTATGAATGAGCATGTTGATTGCTGCATTTACTTGTTGGGTGTTTGAACTAGATGTTACCGCCCTTAGCCTAGTGAAACAAAGCTCATTCGAGGACGAATGTTCCCAAGAGGGAGATATTGTAACATCTTGCACCTAGAAATGACTATAAAGAGTTTAAAATATGAAAATATTGATTTATGGAAAGAATAAGGAAATCTGGAAATTTTGTCTAAGTTAAGAAAGTAAGTTTTGGCCATTTTCAAACGGCCATAACTCCTAGCTCAGGAGGATTTTAGGAGAAGATCTTGATATGGTTGGAAATCCCTTGGAGATATCTTTCCAATGCCGCCGAGATTGCACGATTTCGACATCGTATGAGTGACATATGCCTTTTGGAAGTTGGGTTGTTAGATTGAGGAAAGTCCTAATCTGGATTTAGGGAAGGGCAAAGTAGTCTTTTCTCTAATTAATTTCCTAATTCATTTTTTAAGGATTTTATTGGGGTAAAAACATGACTTAGTCAGTTTGGAGAATTGAGAAATAACGCTTAGGGCTTGGAGAAAAAGAGAAAAGAAGAAAGAAAGGGAGAAAAAGGCAAGAATTCGTCAAGATCATCCAAGTTTGCGAGTGGAATTCGTTGGGGTGATCCCTATTAAGGTATGTGAGATCTTTTCATGTTGGGTTAGTTCACCCACACAACAACTTGTTTCAATCCATTGATTTTGAGTTGTGTACATGTTGAAGAAGTGAGGTTCTTGAAGAACAAATTGTAGAATTCTTGTAGGTTGAGTTGTTGATGCTTGGGGGTGAATTGATTCATGTTTCCGGGTTGTTTTCAAGTTAGATTGGTTGTATATTGAGGGTCCAATTGATCCTAAGTGTTTGGGGAAATAATTATGGAAGTTAAGGGAGTTTAGAGATGAAAACGGAATAGAAAAGTCGAAAGTCACTGGCAAAAAGGACTGGACGTCGCGCCTGCTTGAGCACCACAAAAACTTCTTTGAAGTTTGGCCTTTGGCGTGTCACGCCAGCCAGAGCGCCAGCCAGGCTTCTCTGAAGTTTGAGGGCTGGATCCCCGTGCCTCTCAGAGCGCCAGGGACGCCAGTTCTCCCCATTCGTTCCCCATCTTTTAGTACTAGTTCCTAGGTGATGTACCTATGTTTCCTAGTTGATTCTAACACTCTAAGGTACATCTAAACATCATGAAATCATCCATAAAAATGAGATCATGAACCTTGAATCCATAATCCAATTCAAGGAAAGTTAAGATCAAAGTCAAAGAAGTTAAAAGCCAAGTCTAGAAGTTAAGAAGCAAGTCAAAGCAAAGTTTCTTAAAGTTTTCAAGAGTCTTTAACAATGTTCTAACTTCGTTTTAAGACTCAAGTTTTCAAGTTAAGCAAAGAGTAAAGAGTTGAGTCCATTTCTCAAAAAAGGGAACTAAGCATTCCCAAAGAGTTTATAAATGTTTTCACATTTGAGCAAGAAAAGGGAACATCGATTCCAAGAGAGCTTTTAAGCTAAGTTTTGAGTAATTATCTCAATTCAAAGAAAGAGTTTTGTTTTTACAAATATATGAACTAAGTATATTTTGGGAGTAGTGTTGAGCACTGATATGGGGATGCGAGTTCATATTAACTCAAGTCTCCATAAACCATGTAGCCATCATGAGTAGTAAAAGATCATACTTTTTAGATGACTTCTTAAGATGCTTTTAGCATAGACTAGTGGATCCACTAAGTTAAGCGTTCTATATGACGGCAAAGTATAGGACAGTTCTGGCAGCGTAGGCAAGACGTTGTATCACCACTTAGGCTCATAGTGGTGGTTGTCGGTTAGAGAATCTCCTACAAAAGTTATATTACTTTTATATTAAGTAAAGTTGAGTTTGTTATTACTTTATTTTTAACGAACTAAGTTGTTTACACTGTTTTACAAGCTTTATATATATTGCATGTGTCTTATTGCTTTATATTGAGTTCAGTTGTTCATGAGTTAAACAGAGCCAAGGTAAGTGTTCCTTTGTACTCCTTTCAAGCTTAAGTTGTTGTTTAGCTTTCCAACTCACATACTCGTATATTCAATGTACTGATGCCAGTTGGCCTGCATCTTATTAAGATGCAGACACAGGTAATCAGGATCAGCATCCAGCACGCCGTTGATCCAGTTGAGTACTCTAGAGTCGGTGGTGAGCCTCCTTACATTCCGAAGGACTCTGTTATTTCGCTTTACTAGTTTTGCTTTATTAGAATGTTGTGGGGTCTGTCCCAACATCCATCTCAGTATTATAGAGGCTTCATAGACAATCAGACAGTTAGTATTGAGTCTCTCATCTATGTATTTGCAGACACTTTGTTTTGAGACATAAGTTGTCATTTTGGCTAAGATGTTATCATTTAAACTATTGCATTGAGTTTATTTCTTATGAGTTAAGTTTCCGCTGAGTTAAGTAAGCCAGGCCAAGGGTCCGCTTGGGGCCAGCGATGGTCTCCGAGTGCCGGCCACGTCTAGGGTGTAGGCTCGAGGCATAACAGGTTGTGACCTTTATGAAGAGTTGTAAGTTTTCCAAATAGTTGTAACATTTTCGATAAAGCACAATAAATATTTTTTCACACTACCATCTGTTTCCTATAAATAGAGGGATTTCCTTTCATTTTAAAACAACGAAAATTTTGAACCTCCCCCTCTTCTTCTTCATCTTCACAATTAACTATTTGTGTACTTTACTCATGTTGAGTGGCTTAGTGACACCATTGCTTATGTTACAGGTCATGCTATGTAATTTTACAATCATTAATTTATGCTTATGTTATTAAGGATAAATGATAAGATGTAATAACTTTCATTTTCCTTTACATTATTATTCTTTTATGTAAGATAATATAGTGTTTTAATTTTAGTGACTGATAGATTTTAATTATTATTTTATATATTTCGTGATATTAAATTCCGCGCGGGTAATTTTACTAGTATAAGATAATAATTTAAATGTTTCTTTGTCTCAACCAACTTTCTTGAAAGTTCCCTAAATCCACCCAAATTAGAGAACTTTTTATCAATATCATGAATATATGTAATGTAATTAACAAGTTAATTCTCAAGAGCTCTCATGTTGAATCCATGAAAGTCATTAGGATATAATTAGTCTATTCTTATAATCTTTTTTTTTTATGTCAAAACTAGAAAATGAATTAATTGAATTCAAGCAAGCTGCTCCATTAAGTATATCACTTGTCACCTCATTGAAATGATCAAAGTTTTTGTAGCTGTCAATCAATGATTTTATTAAACACATCCACATGATATGGTGCAAAATAGTATAGTTAACAACTTTATGTCGTAATCTCCCAAAGTTAGAAAATGAATCATCATAATTGGGTAATGAAATGCCATGCTTGATACAAAATGCATTTACTTTTTATTTAGGGATAAGGGTATGAAAAATATCCCAACTTTGGTCGAATTTGCGGTTATGATACTAAACTTTCAAAAGGACCTATTACCTCCCTAGAGTATTTAATACCGTATTTTTTACCCCCTGAACTCTTTAATAGTGTATTTTAAAGGTATATATATGCTCACGTGGACACATTACTATTTATAATTTTGCATTATTTTTTATGTCCACGTGGGCAAATATTTATGTTTAAAATACGATATTAAATAGTCTAGGGAGATAATAGGTCCTCATGAAAGTTTAGTATCGCAACAGCAAATTTGACCAAAGTTGAGGTATTTTTCAGACCCTTATCCCTTTTGTTTAAGTGAATCTCATCCAATATTTTTTTAAGAGCTCATTCATTTTTACTTAAAATTTGCAATCTTCTCTTTTCTATCTTTACAAAAATCATGACATTTGTAATATCTTGCTCCTTCTAATGTAATGACACATTAAAATGATATGTGATTCCTAAAACATCAGTTATCAAATGCAATATGAAAACAGTCTCAAACGTTTGACAATTTCTGAGAAATTTTGATGTGCTTGCTCTTTCTTTCAAAGTACTTGCATTTATAACAAGAGTATCAAGTACATTAAAAATAGAGTCAAAGATATAAATAAAGTTTTCAAATGACTTGTAGTAAGATCCCCAACGAGTATCACCGGCTTTAATAAGATCAACTTCTTGATTCAACGCTTTCTACCCGTTTCTAGTTCACCCATATCCAATCCCTCTCGAAGTTTTTTTTTTAAAAAAAAACCTTGAAATTCATCCACACGTTTAAAAGAATCTCCCAACATATTCAAAATATTTGAAATCACTAATACAAGTTGTTCAACTTGAACACACTTTTTAGAAACCACGACAAGAATTAGTTGAAGTTGATGAGCAAAATAATGAATAAAATGAGCAGATCTACTTTCTTGTCTAATCAACGTTTTAAAACCACATAGCTCATCTTGCATATTGCTTGCCCCATTGTAACATTGCCCTCGTACATTAGATAAAGTCAAAGAATGGTGAGCAAGTACATCCACAATTACTTTCTTTAAAGATAAAGCACTAGTATACTTAACATGAACAAGTCCAATAAATGCCCCCATCACAAACTCCTTTTGGTCGACATATCGTAGACAAATAACCATTTTCTCTTTACGTGACACATGTCTAAATTCACCAACTAATAAAGTAACATAGCCACCATTTTTCGTTTCAATCTTACACACAGTTACAATATCTTTTTGGATATCATGAGAATTTATTTTATTATTTTTGAACCTTTTTCTAATACAAAAGGTATAATTTCATCACATCTAATAGCATATCAAGAAAGAACTTCAAAAAAATTACCCTTGTTTAATTTAATGACGATTTCCTGTCGTCATGACTACGAAATGCAAAACCTTGATTCAAGAAAATCTTACCACATCAATTGAAGCGTTTAAGCAAAATTTTACCATTCAAGAGAAGTCTTACCATTCGGAGAGTGCAAACACTTGCACGAAGTGGTAGCTCAGTTGCTCAAGAATAATCAAGCACCTAAGGGAATTTTTGAGTGACAGAACCAAGAATAATTATGAAAAGGCAAGGGTCGGAGAAGTTTAGAACAAGTCCACTTTTCCATGTCATATGATAAATATGATATTTAGAGGGGCAGAATGTAGCATATTCGACAACGAAAAATAAAAGTCTACTTTAAACACACATGAGAGGTTTTGAACTCTGATGATGCAATTACTTTCTCATGCTCCTTCATAACAATGTATAATTAGTAATTTCATTAGATACTATAGTTAACCAATTCAATGAATACATGACTTTACATGCACTCTTATTACTAAACCATTAATACATTTTTATATCTTAATTTATGATATAATTATGATAAATTAGTATGATTTAATATATATTCGTTAGGTGTGAAGAATAACTTAAAATAGTCCTAGGATTAAATTATAGTACCACTTAATTTGTTGTTTGGTTGACAAGTCCGGGATAACTTATCCCCGGATTAATAATTAGTACCGGATAAGTTATCCCTTTCCATGGGTGATATAGTAATTCCGGGATAACTTATCCCGGGATAAAATGACTAAATGACAAAATATCCCTTTAAACACTTTTTATACATTACTTTTCACATCCATGAAGGATATTTTTGTAAACTTATATGTTGTTCTACAACAAACCAAACACTCAATAAAAAATAATCTTAGCATAACTTATCATCATAACTAATATCATCATAACTTATCCCATCATAACTAATCACATCATAATTTGAATTCAAACCCAGACGACTATATGTTTAAGTAAAAGGAAGAAAGACAAGAGAATCTCATGAATCATGATTGTAAACATGCTACCCAAAGATCTCCAAAATCAAGAATTGCTTCGAAGGAAGGGTTGGTGTCCCTTTCATATCCAAAATGGATCTTAATTTCTATGTTTTATGTCATTGATTGTCGGCCTAATGGGGGATGGATTGTAGAACATACAAGAGAAATAAGAAATACTTTTGCAATCTAAGCTATATGCATTAATAGTATAAATACTCTCCTTCAATAGTAGTTGTCCATTATTGACTTAACACATCTCTTAAAAAATAATAAATAATAGGGGTAATATTACTATTTTATCCTTTGACTTTATTAAATTTAGTGCTTTGAGAAATGTGTTAAATGATAAATATCTCTTAATTTTCTAAACTGAACAAGTATTGTTGTACAACTATTATTGGACGGAGAGAGTATTACTTTATTTTTAAGTTAAAATATTGGGTTTGCTAAAAAAGAAGATTAATTTGTTATTATAGGTCAACTTAATCATAAGTTCATAACCATTATATATTATTCGTGTAAAAAAATTAAACTCTTTAATATTCATCCTCAAATTAACTTCAGGTGAAATCATATATATGATGTTGGAATATTCTAAACACTAGGATGGTTAGAAATTCCTTATAATAATATTATACTTTCATTTTCTTTATTTTATTGACACTATCTTTGTGAAATCATGTAGTGTACAGAGATTAAATGTTAGCTATTATGAATATATATTTAATACTGCACCCCCTTCGTCTAATTCTTGACTCCGCGCTTGTTCATTTTTGAGGGACTATTCAACATGAGATATGGCCTTACATGGCTTTCCTTCAAAGACAATATTGTTGATGAATTAATAAAGAAGTGGATCAGAGTGATGACTTGTTGAAATGGATACACATAAAGATGATCCAGTAAGTATTGGCAAGAATTGGAAAAAAGGGATACAATCAAATAATATATATGATACGATAATATAGCCAGCCACCTTACACGCTATGTTGGGAGAAATAAACATATATTTAAACGGTAAATATTTATCTGCATTAGATGTTTACGTCAAATCAATTCAACTTATTATGGCTAAATGATTTTATCTAGTAAACATATGCATTAATTAATCAAGCTTAAGTTGTATACATTATACAAACACATGTCATGCGTCTATTCATTTGATATCTCGTGATAACAACTTGGACCAAATAATTAAATAAGTCAAACTGCATAATCAGTGGTGCGATCTAGTTCAAGCATATCCAGTTTCATATTCATATCTCGTAAATCCTGAGTAAATGGGTGTTTGTGGAAGCATCATGCATAATTCTTAATAACCAATGTCAATAATTTATCAAATAAGAGAATAGATGAACAATATGTTATAATGACACCATATTTTAAACAAACATAATTAAAGATTATATGAGTATGACAATATAATTTAAGCATATTACTTCAAGTCTTTCGACTTTAATTTCTTCAATTGTATTCAGGATGATAATCTCATTAGAGATCGATGCTTTTATAATTTAAAAAGAACATTTTAAGACACCAAAAGGAGTCGATTGTTAGTATAAGATGATTAAGTATTCTTTGCGACCATAAGTTATCAAATGAGGCTAAAATATTCAAGACATATATACATCTACTTCTAAGCCAAAACTTGAACCTCTGACCATTATTAAATGAATGATGTATTTTGACTAGTTGGATTTAGAATTGAAATTGCAACCAAGTAATGTTGAGTGACACCACTTGATTTACTTTTTCCTTGCATCGTGTTAATTACACTCAATTTAAATTTAATTCACATGTGACAATTTTAAAAAAAAAAACACTGAGAAGGGTAAGTATGAAAATGAATGCAGACTCATAAATTTCACAAACCCCATAGCATAAGATTTTGACAAAATTGCTCTCCCTGCACAATATCTGTCCGTATATATTTTCTATAAAAGGGCAAATATCATGACCGATAAAGTCCAAACACCAAATATATATCCAATGATAATTAACTAATATCGATAAATATTTTATCATTTTACTGGGATTTATTGTCCTGATTTATTTTTTACCATAAATAGATTTTTCTTTTAGGAAAATGTTTTATTATTTTGACTAGTCCTTTTCTTGTAGGAAAGATTTTAGAACTCTACAAATATAGATTTGTTCCTTCTAACTTAATCAACATTCACAATGTAGTCCTAGAGGTTTTGAGAGTTGCGGTTATGGGGGAGAATATTGTGTACCTCCTTGTATTTCAAGTGAATTGGTTGAGATTATTTCTCTCTATATTTTGTACTCTCATATTTATAGTGAATTGCTCATCTCCTTTGTGGACTTAGGTCGATTAACCGAATCACGTTAAATCTGTCTCCTTTGGTGTGTTTCTCGTTTGTTTTCTTACTCGTGATCTTTCGAGGTTTGCTTTGCTAGCTTCCGTATTACACATGCTTATTTTTTGGTCCTAACATATTTTTTGTTAATGTGAATATTTATTATCGTTAAAAGATGTTTTTGTTGTACGAGTGGGTTGCCAAGTGTTGAGGGCGTAGGTGGGGATATATTGTTGCAGCTTTTTTGTATAATTAAATGGATCTCATGCCCAAGATTTTTGAAATAAACGTAGCTAGCTATGTTAAAGATCGATGTTGATTGAAATTTGAGTAGGTCATGCACAATCACTATCTATATTTAGATGTACCTAGAACGGAAAATTTTTATTTTGTATGAGACACGGGTATTGTCAGTTATATGCGGGCCCTCTTTGGCTGCCATTTGTATCATGGGACCACAATTTATTTATTGCACTTTCTTACTTTTTCTCTTTCTTTTTTAGGGTGTGTTTGGTATGAAGGAAGATATTTTATGGAAAATGTTTTCCAATTTTCACATGTTTGATTGAGTTAAATGTTTTAGAAAATGTTTTCCAAATCAACTCATTTTTCTCAAATTTAAGAAAAATGACTTCCCTTCAAAACTTAAGGAAAATATTTTCCAAAACTCTTTTCCAACTTCAAGTTACAATTATTTTTTTGTTGAAATTTTTTTGTCCCTACCCTCAAACCAACCCCCAACCACCCCTCCAAAAAAATAATAATTTTAAAGCTTATTTTTAAATTCAATTTTTTTACCC
>NW_006239037.1:182632-195395 GCF_000226075.1 Solanum tuberosum
CCCACCCCACCCCCAACCCCCCCAAAAAATTATGTTTGTTTTTAAAAAATATTTTCAATTTCAAAAATTATTTTCTACTTTAGTAAAAATAAAAGATATTTCTAAAAAACTTTTTTCATTCATAAATCAAACACTAAAAATATTTTCCGGAAAATATTTTCTAGTCACCAACCAAACATGAGAAAATAAGTCAAAAATCAACTTGTTTTCCAGGAAAACATTTTCCTTCGTACCAAACACACCCTTAATCTTTTCCTTTTCACTTGTATTTTTTTTCCTGTTTATTAACTCTCAGCATATTTTTTTTAAAAAATCATAAACAAACTATGGAAATTACCCGCTGTATCTAATACTAGTGACGAAGAACCCGTGCAGTGCACGGGCCAATATTTATTTAGAAGTTAATTTTTAATTGATATTGATCTAATGATTTTAAGTTTTAATTTTGAATAAATTATATATATATATATATATTATAGTAAACGTTCATATTACTGTAAAAATACCGGATAATATTATTAACTTTATAATTTTAAGTAATTTTGATTAAATAATTTAATTTCTTTTATCTAAAATAAATTATACATATTTGTGTAGTAGTAAATCATCTCGCTCCTTTTTCTCAAAAATCTTATATTTGTGGACATTGTCCTTTATTTTCTAAAATTGAAGGACATATATAAAAATCATTGTTAATTCATTTGGTTGTTTTTCTCGTAAATCAAGTAGGGGTGCGCATCGGTCGGTTCGGTTCGGTTTTAGGTGTTATTGGTTCGGTTTATTGGTTTTCGGTTTGTAAATACATCAAACCGATAATCAAACCAATAACATATTTCTTATCGGTTTTTGGTTAATCGGTTTATGGTACTTAACGGTTCGGTTTTCGGTTTAACCAATAAGAAAATACTCATATATATTATATACACGATAAGAAAATTTTCAAATAAACCATATGATCTTTCCAGCATTTGGCATGAAAGTAATAATCATAAAAGTAACAATCATTTTTCTTGCAAGGTTAGACACTAGACACATTCAAAGGAAAAAGTGTGAAAGTAACAATCGTTTAACCATTAACAATAAGACTAGTAAATTTAGTATAGTCTTATTGGGTTATCGGTTTAACCATTAACAAAAATTATAAAACCGGAAACCGAACCAATAACCCAATAAAAAATTTGCAAAACCGTTTAAAAACCGTTAGCCCAATAACCCAATATCAATAAACCAATAGTGTTTTTTATTCGGTTTATTGGTTAAATCGGTTTTTGCACACCCCTAAAATCAAGTAAGTTATACGAAAATTTAAGTATTGTTGCATTACTAATTTTGGCAACAATATTTTTTAAATTAGTTTAATTCTTATAATAGTATCTACAATGTTAATCCCTATATAATTTGTCTTTTAACGAAGTTGTCCCTTAAGTATGAGCTTAGTTATTTTGAGGTCCTGATAAAAAAAAATACATTCTAATTTAAATCTTTAAAATTTTATGAGTACAATAAAATTTCTCCATTTTAATGTATTTGTCTAATTTAAGTATCTTAAGTATATCATATATAACTCATTATAAAAATTGAATAATTTAAATTTTGATTACCCATAAAAATATTTCATTATGTTTATTAAATTTCCAATAACATTGTGGAAATTTGTATAGTACAGTGATATTTTCTTACTTTTTTGGATAAAAATTTGTTCTATTCATATAATTAATTAGTGCTAAGATAAAGGGATAAATTACTTTAAAATTGAAGTAGGGCCCATAAAATCGAAGATAAAGTTGATTGACAACATGTCAGTGGCCTTTTTATTAAAACTGAAGTAGGACCCATACTTTGAAGATAAAAGTTAAAGTGCATAGAGGAATGAAATAGGAGTCTGGTTGTTTTGTCTAACTTGAAAAAGGTACATGTTCAATAGCACAAAGTACAATAGATTTGTAGCAAAATAATTACAAAATATCGAAAATGCCCCTATGCCAAGCAGGCATGTTGACGGGGATGAGCTTGCTTGGTGCAAACTCCCTCAGTCCCTCTTATATAATAAGAGAAAATGTCTAATTTATCTCTATATCATTATTAGAGGAAAAATTAAAGTAATGTGTTTGAAAATTTTGAATTCAATATTTTGGATTGATTTGAAGAAATTAAGTAATGTGTTAGAAAATTTTGAATTCAATTTTTTGGATTGATTTGAAGAAATGAAAGATAGTGAAATCAAAGAAATTATAATCGAACTCTCACAAACAAAGTAAAAAATCATATAATCAATCAATTGAGCTACTAAAATTCAACTGACCTAATTTATTATACTTAAATATACAATTTAATTTTAATTAGTCATTAATTTAATTTTTGGGGTTTTAATCTTAATCATGCAATTCTTAATTGTTAAATATGTTTTTATTTATTTTGTAACCACTTAATGTATCTAAATACTTAATATTTATAATAACATATTAATGATAGCACTCAATTATCTTTTTTTTTTTATCTTTTCATATTTGTTAAATTCTCTACTTGCTTGGCATCTATCAAATAATTATTGCTAATATTAATTTTGTATTTCTTGTTAAAGATTTTCTTTTTGAATTTTTTTTATGTTTAGTGTTCTAATGAAACTTGTATAGATACATTTTTTCGGAGGAAATTTAAAAATTAATAAGAAAAAAGAGTCAATCAAGTAAATTTGTGAAAGTATAAAATAATAGTAATATCAATACATTGTTTGCACTGAGAGATCATAAGACTACAAAAAAAAAAGCCATAGAAACGTTGGTTAGAAAAATTGCATAGATAAAATAAAAAAGAGGTTTTGTAAAGAAAAAATGCAAAAGAAGAAATGACTAAAATTTGAGAAAATGGAAGTGTGAGAGAGAGAGTGTGATAATTAGGAAAGGGATCCACAAATACACTTTGTAAAAAAAAATGATGTCCTCATACAACTATTGTTGGTTGTGCCTCGATCACCATAAAATTTTTCCATATATATTCCAATCATAACCAAAGTCTAGTGTGATTAGGACAGCTCAAGCCGATTAGTGGCCTAAAGTCCTTACAACTTAAATTGTTAATAATTTTTATATAGTTGATTTCTTTTAATATATTTTTTCATTTGATAATATAACCATTCTTATTTTAAATTATCTTTCATGTGATATAGTACTCTAAGAGATCGTTTGGTTGGGAACAAGTTATCATGGGTTTAGCTATCCTGAGATAATCTATCCACCATGTATATGAAATAACTTATCACATCACTATGATATAAATGGTGGGATAAGTTATCCCAAATATGACAACCAAACAAGATACAAAAATTTTATCCATCACTATTATTTTTTATTCCTCACACCAAACGACTCCTAAATATGTCAAATTTCTTCTAATAATTCTTTCATTTCATATGAAAACTTCACTTTTTCTATAAATAGTGTTCAATATTTGTTAAAAATAATAACTTATAAGGAGCCCCGAGCCTAAGGCATATGCCGCGCCTGAGTGTGATCTTCGAGAATATATTGTATATCTTTCTGTATGAAATGTCTTTGTCACAATCATCAACTTAATTATTTTGAGTCTCCCACTACATTTGAAGTACATAAAATAAACGCTCTTCACTTATAATTTTACTGAATTCAAATTGCGATTCGACCCCAAAAAGCTTGTGGTGAGGTCCAATTTTGAAGAAAAAGTAGTGGGTCATTCCAAGGAATTCCCTATTTCGGAATGGTCTTTAATTTTTTTTATTATATAGGTTTTGTTTGCAACAAATTTGAGAGTGATAGAATACAAATTGGTTTTATTGATAAATATTTTAGGTATAAATATGTTTAGTGCCGTATTTCTTCTCTCTTAAGACTTCCCGTAATTAGGCGGTTGTTAGTGTCGTATTTGTTGAACTAGAATGATTTGAAATTGATTTTCATAATTCATTCGAGGTTGTTAGTGACGAATTTCTCGAAGTAGGATACCGTTTATGGTGTATCTCTCAAACTAGGATAATTTAGACTTGATCTCTTTATGAATATTTCATGAATTTGTGAAATCTAAATATATTACCCTTTATAGGCATGAGCTAAGGTTTAGGGTAAATTAGCCTCCAAAAATTCTAATTGGAATCAAATACATCACGTACAGTCCCAGCTAAACTTGAACATGTCTTGGAGAGTCCCAAAATTTTCAATGTCTACTGGTCCATTGACCAAATTATATTAAGTATTCATATGCACTTTTTTGGTATACTCCTCTTTGTTTCTAATTTCTCTCATTAAAGATATACGATCACTTATATCGATCCAATACCAACCTCATTAAATCCATATATGTTATTCCTTAAATTTTTCTCTATTTACCTTGTGTATATGTATAATTATGTGCCAGTTAACCATATGTATTATTCTGTTATTTATTCAGGGGCGGACCTACGTTGATCTTAGGGGGGTCACCCGAACCCCCTCGTCGAAAAATTACACTATATATATAAGCCAGACTTCTGATTTTAAGCGTATAGATAGTAAAATGAACCCCCTCAACAACCAAAAGAAGAGTGTGGCTCACTGGTAAGGGGGTTGATTTCTAAAATGCATGTTTCGAGTTCAATTCTCGGTTAGTGCAACAAGTTTTAACATTTTTTATTGCTTTGAAAAGGCTAAGATGGGCTCAGTTTTGGGCTTAGAATACCCAATAAAAGGCCTCATTATTTTTGAATTCAATCTAAAACTATATTATTTTTGTTTTTTTTTTAATTTTTCTTTTTATGTTATCTCTTTTCCTCGATTTATCTTCGTTTAAATTTATTAGCCACATTTTTTATATTTTTGTCTTTTATTCTTCATATTTATATTGCTCATTTTATTTCCACATAACTCTCTTCTCATGTACTACTTAAAGAAACTCTTTGAGAAAATGATTAATTGTTATTAGATTTAAAATTAAATTAGAAAACTATTATATAAAATAAAGTAAATTAAGATTAATCGGATGGAAAACTTTAAAAGTTGTGAATATTCTTTTAATAAAATCTATTTAATTGAATTCTTTCTTAATTTTATTGTATCTCTTTCTTACTATTTTCAAGTCAATTCTAAAGAGATTAAAACTAAACTAAACTTATTTTGATTGGTTCATAATTTGTTTTTTAAAGAAATGATTAACCTAGTAAATTGAATTAAATGAACTAAAAAAATCGACGATGTCATTTATTTATCTTCGGAATATGCACTATAATATTAGTAACTCAATCTTTACACCTTTCTAAAGAATCTTGATGATTTTTAAAGTAACATATGTTAAATGCGCACTAATTCAAAATTTAGAAAAAAAATCTAAAAAGTAGAATACTGCAAAATAAAAGGAAAGACACTAGAAATTTTAAAAGCTCGATGAACCAGGATAAAAGTAGGAAGAACCTAAACACAACATGACAATATAAGTTAAATTTAGAGGATTAAAATTAAAATTTTCCTCCACGTCACTCAGTTTTTCATCTTATAACTTTTACGTGTTTACTTCTTTATACTTCGAACCCTCTCAACAAAAATTCTGGATCTGCCACTGATTTTGTAACACTCTTTCTAACAAATTTTTTTCAATTATTCCTCTTCCTTTTGTGTCCCCAAAATCATTATACGTGTGTCAAAGCACAAGAAAGCGTTTAACCAATATTGTAGGGGCACTACTATATATGTATGTCTAAAGTCTACAAGTGCTTTTTTTTTTTGTTTTTTTTGGGGCCTATACTCAATGAACTGGAAATCATGAAGGGACACGTTGTAGGTCGCAAATGGAGTAGACTTTAGAATTTGGTTAAAAGTATGTCATTGTCACATCATAGGCATGTGCAAATATGGAAAATAAATCATATGTACAACTCTGGAAAAGTTACCAAAGCATGTTATCACTGATCGTCGAAAATCATTCACTAGTTCAGATCAAGAAATACAATTCAAAAGTCATTCAACTATAGATAATTATCGAAATAATATCTCAAATTGTCACTCAATTATGGATCACTTTTTCAGAAAGTCACTTAACTATGAGTAGTTTTCTCATAAAGTCACTCAACTTTGTTCTATAACTCAAAAGTCACTCAACTATGTGTAGTTATCTTAGAAAGTTATTCAACTATGAATAGTTATCTTAGAAAGTCACTCAACTATTGATATTTCACATAGAACGTCACCCAATTAATTTAAATAATTTTTTCATTAAATTTTGTCGACATGAAATTTTTATTTAAGCTAATTTTTTAAGAAATAAAAAAGTTCCCATTGTAATTATTTTATTGACTGTCCCATTAAAATTAAGTAATATATATAAGGGTAAAAGGACAAATATACTCCCGAACTATTGTAAATGGTATGCAGATACCCTTCGTTATACTTTTGGGACACTGGTGCCCTTGCCGTCCAAAAATTAGAGCATAAATACCCATTATACTAACGGACATACACGTGTCATAATCTTATCCGCCGATTAAATATCAGATCGGCGGATAAGATTGCACCACATGTCCCTATTTAGTCTTCCGTTACAGTGAAGAGCATATGTGCTCTAGTTTTTAGACAGCAGGGGCATCAATGTCCCAATAGTATGACGGAGGGTATCTACATACTATTTAGTATTTACGATAGTTTTGGGGTATATTTGTCCTTTTTCCCTATATATAACACATCAAAATTTAATACTATAGTTTGTAAATCAAAGTTATATCTAAAGTACCAATATAAATTGTAAATACAAAAACAAACAACTCAGCTACGTATTTTATATAAGAAAATTAACTTATAATTGGGTAATTAATTAATTTTGTCAACGTTTGAACAATAGTGAGACAATAACAAATATTTCAATGTTTCTTAATTATATGGAAAAAAACTAGAGTAGCAAATCATGTTGTCATATTTAAGTTATTGCTTTAAATATTATTTTAAATGCATCTAAAATAAAAAGGTCTTGATAGATATATTTTCATATAATTTTGGTTGGGTGCATCACTAAAATGATTAAAATGGACATTTTTTATTTTTTTTTAAAATTAGTATAAAATATAAATCTCGTGTCAACAAAATTTAATGAAAAAGTTATTTAAATTGGTTAAGCGACTTTCTAAGATAATTATTCATAGTTGAGTGACTTTTTAAGATAAACTACACATAGTTGAGTGACTTTTGGATATAAAATAAAGTTAAGTGACTTTCTGAGAAAACTATCCATAGTTAAGTGATCATTTGAGATATTATCTCTAATTATCTAGCAAAGTCAAGATTCTTTTTGCTTTTTGTGATACTAGTTTTTTGACGTGATTACCAATTCCAAAAATATATGTTTTAGTAAATATAGTATTGCTTATTTAAGCGAAGATTTGAATAATAAGCTTAGCAAAAACAATATTGCAGATTCTTTTGTGAATGTTCAATGTAGATCGTCATAAATATCTCTTTTGCACGCAAACCTATGAAGCTAGTCAATGGAATTTTTTATTAGTTAAATGCAATAATGTATATAGTTATTTCAATTTGATGAGGTTCAATCGTGTAATTAGTTTTATCTCACTAATATTATCTTATAGACATTATTTGTTTTGTATTTTTCTTGTCATCTAACAGATGTACTTTGCATGTGTATTCCCCGTCAAATTGTTTAGATGTCCAATGAACATGTGAAGAGAACAACTATATTTTATATATTAACATATTTTCACATTTGTTATGAGTTTTTTTTCAAAAAAAAGAGGAACTCGGAACATTTTAAAATAATATATTTTGAAGTTAGAAGATCTTGTTAACTTGATAATACATTTGTGACGTATATAATACTTTAATTAAATACAAATACCTACCCAAATATAAATATATATTTGCACTAATGAAAATATTTATCTCATCCAATTAGCTATTAAATAAATAACGAAAAAAGGCCAAAAATACCCCTGAAGTACAGGAAAAGGTCTAAAACTACCCTTCATCCATCTTTTGGTCTAAAAATATCCTTCTACTCATCTTTTTGGTCTAAAATTATCCTTCCATCCACCTTTTTGCTCACTTATACCCTTGCAACTAACAACCCTTTCTCTTTTTTTAAAAAAAAATACTTATTATGTGTCATTTTCTTATTGAATGAAATAAAAATCCACCTCTATTAATTTTTCCTCATAATTTATCCAAATCAAAACAATATATCTTTTCAAGATCCAAAAAATATATTTTTTTAAATCTAGTAATTTCTATTTTCTATAGCTTTTTTCCAAAAAAAAATTGTTTTAGATAATTAAAATATTTTTAAAAATATTAGTCATGCCACAATTACAGGGACATAATATATTAATATAAATCTTAAAAAAAAGTTGCTCCAGTTGGTGCACCAGTCCAAGATTTGATCACTAATGACGCGGACGACAAGATTATTAGTCAAAAAAATTAAATGATATTTTTTTTTAAAGATAGACATTTTTTTAGGATTTATATTAATATATTATATCCTTGTAATTGTGGCATGACTAGTATTTTTAAAAATATTTTAATTATCTAAAACAATTTTTTTTTTGGAAAAAGCTATAGAAAATAGAAATTACTAGATTTAAAAAAATAGATTTTTTGGATCTTGAAAAGATATATTGTTTTAATTTGGATAAATTATGGGAAAAAATTAATAGAGGTGGATTTTTATTTCATTCAATAAGAAAATGACACATAATAAGTATTTAGAAAAGAGAGAGAGGGTTGTTAGTTGTAAGGGTATAAGTGAGCAAAAAAGGTGGATGAAAGGGTAATTTTAGACCAAAAAGATGAGTAGAAGGGTATTTTTAGATCAAAAGATGGATGGAGGGTATTTTTAGACCTTTTCCTGTACTTCAGGGGTATTTTTGCCCCTTTTTCGAATAAATAATAAAAATTAAACTAATATAAACTTCAACTGGCGTTATTACAAGTCATATGAACTTTTCTTGGTCCAAAATACTGACATATTAAGAAATAGTAAATAAGTAAAACAAAAAGGCAATGTTTATATAGTAATAACTATTTTGAAGCAAATTTTCTGAGAGTCTAAGAACCCGTTTGGATTGACTTTAAAAAGTAGTTTTTAAGTCAAAAATACAAAGTCAAACTGAAATGACTTTTAAGTCAAAAAATAAAAAGTAAACCTACTTTTGGTTTTTGACTTATTTTAAGTCATTTTTTACCTTGTCAAACACTTCATAACTTATTTCAAGTCATTTTTGACTTATTTTAAGTTATTTCTTACATTTGACAAACACTTTCAGAAGTCAAAAATTGATTTAAAAGTAGGTTTGACAAACTTTTAGGACAATCCAAACACCCTCTAAATCACATAAGTATCATTGATAAATAAAGTCATTCTTTTGTCTTGAGCATCAAAAACAAATCGTGACAATTCTCAAAATTTTGAAAAAAGATATTCAGACTTATATAACTACATCGCAAGAGAAATTGTTAACAAAAACAAATGATTTAGACTACAATCATGTTAACTTTGTATATTGGAACATTACATACTAATGTACATATCAAGCAAAAAAATAATTATTATATCATCAAAAATATTTTTTCCTCAAGTACTCGAGGTTATGGAATATACTCTCTTATCTGAAAAGTCACGACATGTCAAAGAAATCACAACCATTTGGAAAAGTCACAACTTATTGAAAAAGTCACAACTCATCAAAAATCACAACCCCTTGAAAAAAGTCACAACTTATCAGAAAAGTCACAACTCATCGAAAAAGTAACAATCTTTTATAAGAGAACATATGCTATTCAAATAAATATAGATGGGTGTTTTAAGTTAGAAATATTATAGTAATTTAACATGCAAGTTAGGAGTTCATACTTTTAAGGTAAGATAGATGAAGACTATCCAACTTTGCCTATATCTTTCAAAAGTAATATTTGGCCAACAAAAATGACATAACATTTTGTTTAGTCTACATGCTACATGCATTTTTTTCTCAGTCCACATGGCAAAAATAACCACAGCTCAAACCCAACCCATAACCCAAGTTAATCCTACTCACTTGGATCTGACTTGACCTCACTAACACTCCAATATTCTATCTATGACTAATAGTATTTTATGTCCCAATTAATATAATTCATTTTTTTTAGTGAATCAAATTTTTTTTAAAATAATATATTTTTTAATTTAGTAATAATTTAACTTCTAAATGTTCATTTTATTATTAATGGAATGATTTATAATCACACAATTGCAAACACCTATCATTTATTTTATACTGCAAATTTAAAAAATCTTTCTTTCTTTCTTAAACTTCGTGCCAAGTCAAATTTCATTGTATAAAATCTAACCAAGGGAGTAAGAGTTATTGTTGTGTAATCAAGTGGTTATGAGTCCAAATCTTAAAATTAAAACAGTCAACCATAGAAATTGAAGGTGAAAATGTGTACATTGGGGGTGTATTTGGTGTAAAAGAAAAATATTTTCAACTTTTTCATGTTTGATTTATCAAAATATTTGAAAAAATGTTTTCTTAGAAAAATAACAATGTAATATATCAATGAAATCCCAAAATAAGGTATAACGAGTGTAGAGTATACGCAAACTTACCCCTACCTAATAGAGGTAGATGAGTTGTTTTTAAAAGACCTTTGGCTCAAATGAAGCTAAACAAAGTAATAAAGAAAAGAAAAAATAATAGTGTAAAAAATATGATCGACACCTAATATAGGAAAACAGTAAAGAGCATACAAGTTAGGAATAGGAACATCAAATTAGTGCAATTACCTAAATATAATAAACAAAAAATGTTAACAAATGGAGTAACAAAATCAAGATACTACATGAATAAGGCCATCACTACGGCATATACAGTGTCCTGGACTATCACCAAGTCTAATCCAGTCGAAAGCAAGACAACACTCAACTACCTACTAATATTTTATCTTAATTTATGACTTACATACCATCTTATTTAAGGTCACATCCTTGGTAAGTTAAAGTTGTATCATGTCATGTTTAATCACCTCTTCTGAATACTTTTTTAATTTCTACCTCTACCTTTCATCGTCCCCACTATATCCAACCTTTCACACCTCATCACTAGGGCATCTTCACATCTCCTATTCGTATGCCCAAACCATCTTATTTTTCCTTCTCTTTTTTTGTCCACCACAAAGGTCACTTTCACCTTGTCCAAGATAACCTCATCCCTAATGTTAATATTTCTAGTATGCCACACATCTATCTCAGCATCTTTATTTTCGCAACTTGCATCTTCTGAGCATGAAAATTCTTGATTGACCCAATATCTCATACAACATAGTCAGTCTAACTATAAATCTATAAAACTTATTACCTTTGAATTTTTGTGGTATATATATTTGATCACACAAGCCTCTATTTCATTCATGTCGCACTGATACAACAGGTGGACATCATCGTCAATCTCCCTATATTTTGGGATCAAAGACCAAAATTTTCTCTCTTGGGCAACTTGCATATCAAATTCTCACTTTCACATTTGTCTCATGTGTTACATCACTGAATTTACACTTCAAATATTTTGTTTTGGTCCTACCCAACATAAACCGTTTAGACAGAGTTTGACTCCACACCTCCACCTAGTATTAACTTTGTTGCGAGTTTCTCAATCGATACCACGTCATCTGCAAATAACATACATTATGAATGTCACCTTAAATATGACGCATCAATATATCCATCATCAAGCCTTTAAAAAAAACAGATTCCTTAAAAATAAAAATAAAAGACTTTTCAATATGAGTAGAAAAAAGAAGTTACTATAAATGACATTGTAAACTCATTGTAACCCCCTCCCCATCTCCTCCACCCAACCCACCTCTCTGCTTTACCATCACAATTATATAGTACCTTTATATATATATATATACTAGATGGGGGAGGCCTGTGGCAAGCATAGGCCCAATAGTCAAAATATTATGCTTGTAAAAATATTAATACTAATGAATCAAGGGTGATACCTTTTGCAGAAGATGGATAATATCATATATTATATACTATTAGAAATATTTAGAATATGTACAACAAACATCAGTATGATGCCAACTTGAACGATCTGCAAATACTAACTAATGTAATACAACCAAAATAATTACCCTTACTTAGAAGAGTGATATAACAGATGTTTCAGTCTTGATATATAAGATTAGAATGTCATTGTTTATCATATGTAGAGGATACAAATTGTGCAACAAGCTAAGAAATGTCTACTTTATAGTTTATACTTGGATCCATATGTGACTATTTAACACGTGTTTGCTCTTTAGTTCCTTATTTCTCTTCATCTTCTTTCGGGTAGCCCCATTTTGTATTCACAATTTTTTCTGGTGCTTCTCTCTCTTCCTCACTCTTTGCATGTATCATCTCTCTTCTTGTGTGCTTGAATATTTTGGGGCGTGACACTTTCAAATGAAGTTGAGACGGTCCGCAACCCTATTGTCATTTCCTCTTAAACTATATAGCTTTAATTTAACTTATTTAAAGGAAAAGTTGAACAAGAAATTTTTAAAGCAAAACCTATCCCACATGCATAATGACATAAAATGTGAAAACTTCTTCATAAAATATTATGTGTGCAAAAAATACAGATAATAACTCATTAAGGAAATGAATATTACCTAAATCATTTCCAAACATCATTAGTCTCCTATTGTATGATCATCCTCTCAATTCCACAATTGTAATTATGAATATGATAAATTATGGTGTTTTGGTATCGTCTGCCAGTCTGCTAATAAAT
>NW_006239037.1:195762-196443 GCF_000226075.1 Solanum tuberosum
AAATTCCTATTGACATTGATGAGAATTTCACTTGCAATATTAGTAAACAGAGTTCATTAGCGACTCTAATTCAAGATTCAAAGTTAATTGTTTGGGATGAGCCTTCATCTTTTCCCTGTTGACACGTGTATTGTTATTTAGTTTGTAAGCAAACCACGTGCACTCCTGAACACGGCCACAAAAATTGTACTATGTACTGGGATATTTTAGTGATTGAATAAAAGTTTTAATATTCCAGCCAAGTAGTATGTATGTAAAATTTCCTACCATTTATAAAAATTACAAAAATCTCCTCTTGGATACATCCCTCCCATTATGAATCATGTTCATATATAGTTATGTATCCCACAATACAGAAATGGATCCAACACAACAACATAGTAGAAACAAATGTATCCAACAATAGAGGAATGTATCTGACACAACAGAATCAGTAGAGATCAATGTATCCGACAATAGAGGAATGTATGACACAACAACGGAGTAGAGACCAATGTATTCGACAGTAGAGGAATATATCCGACGCAACTGAATCTTAAGTAATGTATCATTTGCAATGTATCGAACAATTGAGTAATGTATCTGAGAGCAATGAAAATTTCAAAATTATTGTAATTAAGAAGACTTCCGGAATAGGATGTAATTAGCACGGTATGAGATTTCTCTATTTTATACAAATTT
>NW_006239037.1:198191-201743 GCF_000226075.1 Solanum tuberosum
TTATTTAATTTAGGGAAAAGAGTCTGATATAACCCTCAACTTTGTCATTTGGAGCTGATATGCCCCTCGTTATGAAAGTGGCTCATATATACCCTTACCGTTATACAAACGGCTCACATATACCCCTACCGTTACAAAATGAGCTCACATATACCCTTAATTTAACGGAAGTGAAAAAAATAGTTTTAAATTTATAATTTTGACATTTAAATTCGGAAAAAATCATGTAGGGGTATATATGATCCTTCTAGAGAATTTCAAGGTATATTTTAATCTTTTTTATACATAAATTATTTTTTGAAGTCTTTGATTATCATTTTTTGAGTTTCTTATTCTTATTTTAATTTTTTCTTTCGTTCGTTAGTGTAAAGAGAAAATTTTAAAACCAAATTTTTTTTTGTTGGCTATATTATAATTTAACACAATTTTTTTTCCACTATATTGTTATTTAGTTTTTGTATTGAAAAAAAATTGGGAACATCTATAATAAAGTTTATCATAATGAGGGGTATATCAGCTCTAATTGATAAAAGCTGAGGGGTATATCAGGCCCTTTTCCCTTTAAATTATTCTCGTTAGACCTCTATGTAATTCTTAGATAATTTGATTATATTATATTGATAACACTCTTCAAAAACTTTATTTCTTAATGTAAATTCATAACTCACTTTTTTGTTGATAATAGTAGTTTATTGTGTTTGTGGGCTATAATATTTTAAAACATAAAAGCATGAAATGAGTTGATGGATATTGATATGCTACTTAAAGAAATACGTACATATACTTATATAGTTTGGTGGAGCAATTTTTACTAACAAAAATGATAGGACATGAAAATGAAAAGTGTGTAAAATTGCAGTCTTTAAAATTTTCATTTTTGTTGTTTTTGAGGAGATTTCAAGTTGTTTATTAATAAGTGAAGTTGCAGTCTTTATATTTTTCATTTTTGTTGTTTTCCAGGAGTTTTCAAGTTATTTCAAAATTGCAATTAATTTATAATTTTGAAAATACAGTTAGTTTCTTTGCTTTTTATTTACTTATAATAGAATATTTGTCTCAATAACTCTATTTTTATTGTCTTCATTTTCTATAATTAATTTCTTTATTAGTGTAAGAATGTACAAATATAACTCCTATTATGTTACAGAATTTATTATATTGAATGTAATATTTATTTAAAATGTGAAATATACTTTTTAATATTTTTGTGTTTAAGCCAAGCAAAATTAAAAGAAATAGGAATTTGTATGTGTAATTTTTTTGAATCTTTTTTGCGTAGTTAATTCTCTTTTTTGTTCTCTTTTATGTTTATTTTTGAATTTATTTTCTTATATTCTTTTGTTTTCCCAATATAAGTTGTCCCAAAAAGTAACTGGATATCTGAACTTAAATATAATAATATATTAAGATATGGAAACTAACTAATTAAGATTATTATTTTTCATCATTTAAATAATAGGGCTAATGCGAAATAGTTTTTTTTATCTCTTAAGTAGAAGAGATGAGATCTCTTTGCACTTTACCATCTTCAGATTCTACTTTATAAGACTACACTAAATATATTTATTATTGTTGTTGTTCACTATCACAAACAGAGATCTTCGCTACCGTGAACCAATTAAAAAATTGTGTTAAGTCCCCACGCGTCTATAAACTTGGTCCAATCTGATTAGCTATTCAATATCTTTTACTTTTGTGTAAATACCTGTACTATAGTTCTTTCTCATCAAACCACGTCTACTATTTAGGCAAATTTTATTTTCTTGATTTGCCTACCACTGATTTCTTCCATTGCTTTCTAATTTTTTTTTTAAATCTCTGTATGGTTATACATTTTTCCTTTTTAATGGTTTTCAAATTTTGTCATCTGATAGTGAAGAATTTATCGTTCAAATTTCTTTATTATTGAAATTTTGTTGTCTGTAATCACCATTTGTTTTTTAGGGTTGTTTTGAATTTAAAACAAAAGGGTAAAATCTAAATGGGTCTACAATACAATTCCTAGAAATCCAACTTGAAAAATTATGTTAAAAATGGAAAATAAAACTGAAATAAATTTAATTGAGAGTTATCATCCGTCTGTTCCATTTTATGTGACACTTTTTATTTTTCGAGAATCAAATAGTTTAAGTTTGACCGAAAATTTGCGCATGGTATCTTCAATTTTTTAAAAATGGAATTTATATATTTGTAAACTACGTAAATATCAAAGTATTATAAGTCACAATAATTAATAATTCAAACATTTTAAAGATACTATAAAAAATTTAATATCAAAGATTAACTAAAGAGAGAGTAAAAGGAGAGAATGGAAAGTAGAAAAAAAGGGAAAAAACGAATATATAGAGAGAAACTGAGGAAAAAAGTCAGAAAAGTAATTCTTCATGTGAGTTGTTGTATATGTAGAAAGACACGTGTACAATTAATGAGGCACAATTAATTTTATAGTACAATTTGAAATGCTTTGTGTACAACTTGATAGTGCCGTGTTCGTCCTCTAAAGTCTCACTTCTAATAAGGAGTAAAATGAGTAATAATAATAATTCTAATAAGGAGTATTAGTAATAATAATAATTGCAATGTTAGTCCTTGTAAGTAAGGAGTAATAATAATAATTGCAATGTTAGACCTTGTAATTGTCATTTATAAAAATTAATGTACAATTCTTTTTGCACGTTGTACAACTAATTTAATGCAGTCAAAAGTTAATGTACAAAATTCTATGCATGTTGTACAACTAATTTAATGCAGTGTTAGTCCTTCTAAGTCTCATTTCTAAATAAGAGTAATATATATATATATTTTTTCTCTAATACACTCTATTTATCAAACGATCTTACAACTATTACTCATTAAGGAGTAGAAATGCAAGTCTTGTCTCTGTGTCAATTTCAGAAAGAAGAAAAACAGATGCAAAGCCAATGGGAACACGAAACGTAATTACTCTCAGCAGGTGCTGTTGAAAATTATACTCCCTCTGTCCACTTTTATTTGTCATGTTGCGCTTTTCGAAAGTCAATTTGACTAATTTTAAAGTTAAATTAGATTACGTTAATTCGATATTTTTTTTAAAAAAATTAGATATTCAAAAACTATACGAAAAGTACTATAAGTTGCAATTTTTTGCATATCAATATGATGAAAATATACATCGTAAAATGTTGGTCAAAGTTCTTATTGTTTGACTCTAAAAAAGGAAACCATGACAATTAATTGTAGACGGAGGGAGTAACATTTTCTCTCTTCTATAATAATTAGAAAGAAAAACACAACTAGTACTTCACAATTAATATTCTCTCCCTGTCTCAAAATTTTATTTGTTGCATCTACTCTCTAAAATCTTCTGACATTTGGTTTTTCTCTATATATTAGATATAAGACCCCGTGCCAGCACGGGACCCAATATATATATATATTTTAATTTATGTTATATTATGAAATTTGAGAAGTTATTGAAAATTTTATATGATTTTAAAAATATTTTAAATTGTTAGCTATTGTGATTTGTAGTACTTTTTTTTACATAATTTTGAAAATAATATTTATTACTCT
>NW_006239037.1:202799-217797 GCF_000226075.1 Solanum tuberosum
TTTAAAGTGTCAAATAATTGTTAATTCTTGTAATAGATAATATGGAGTATTTAAGTCATTTATAGTATAGTAATTAATATATTTTAAAGTGTCAAATAATTGTTAATTCATATGTAGTATTTAAGTGGAAGGTGGTGGGGCCCACTTATATATTTTAGAAATATATTGGATATTAGTAGTGATTTATAGTATAGTAATTAATATATAATATGTAGTATTTAAGTGGAAGGTGGTGGGGCCCACTTATATATTTTAGAAATATATTGGATATTAGTAGTGATTTATAGTATAGTAATTAATATATAATATGTAGTATTTAAGTGGAAGGTGGTGGGGCCCACTTATATATTTTATAAATAAATTGGACATTAGTAGTGATCTTATTGGACCATTGGTAGTCATTCCTAGACTCTTCTATAATATAGAAATGTGTTGTCTATAAACATTAAAAAATTACTAGAAAGTCATAATACATATATTCGTTAATTTGGCTACCGTTGATATTTATATTCTTCGATTTTTATATATATATAAGTATATACTTAAATTTGAATAAAATTGAACTAGTAGACACACACCACTTAGGACGCAAATTACCATGTAGGATGTCAAGTGGAACGTGTGTGTCTACTTGTTAAACTCTATACAACTTTAAGTGTTAGGTGCGCACCCAAAATTGAAGGACATACATTTCAGTTGACACTAAGTTAAATGACATATTTATATATTAAAATACTTAATTACTCATACCCCTAGGTGCGCACCCAAAATTGAAGGACATACATTTCAGTTGACACTAAGTTGAATGACATATTTATATATTAAAATACTTAATTACTCATACCCCACATCCACATCAATCACATTAATTCATTATGATTGAGTAAAAATATTGAGGTTAAGTTACACATTAGGGGTTGTTTGGTAATTAGTTAAGAGTCATGTAAATATTAGTAAAATAATAAAGGAATTGGTTATGAGGAAATCTATGTTATTATTTTATACGGGATCGTTTGGTGTGAAGAATAACATCAAATAATCATGTGATTAAATTATAGTGTCACTTAATTTGTTGTTTGGTTGGCAAGTCTCAAATACCTTATCTCGGAATTAAGAAATAGTACCGGGATAAGTTATACCTCCCCTTGGATGATACAGTAATCCCAAGATAACTTATCCCGAAATAAAATAGGTAAATGACAAAGTTATCCATTTAAACCTCTTTTTTTTTACTTTTTACATTCATAAAGAGTACTTTTATAAACAAATGATTTATTCTTAAAATTTATGCAATGCATACTATTTTAAATACAACAAATCAAACACTCAATAAAAAATAATCTCAAATAACCTCCCGAAAATTATTAGGGGTCGTTTGGTGTGAAAGATAACTTAAAATAGTCATGGGATTAAATTATAGTGTCACTTAATTTATTGTTTGGTTGGCAAGTCCGGGATAACTTATCCCGGGATTAATAATTAGTACCGGGATAAGTTATCCCTTCCCATGGGTGGTATAGTAATCCTGGGATAACTTATCCCGGGATAAAATGACTAAATGACAAAAATGTCCCTTTAAACACTTTTTATACATTACTTTTCACATCCATGAATGGTATTTTTGTAAACTTATATGTTGTTCTTAAGATTTATTATTTTGAATAGGCTTAAGTCATCAGCGGCCCCTTAAAATTGTTCGCATAATTCACTTAGACACCTCAATTAAGACTAGTACCTATTGAACACTTTTACCAATTCAAAAAATTATTCCTATTAGGCATTTTTTGATAATCAGCAAAATATATGAAGAGTGTGTGATACACTTGCGGTGATGTGACAAAACAGCTAATTAAAAAATAACATGTGGCACTGGGCCTAAAAATTATTAAAAAATAATTTTGTTTAAAATTATTCCATACACTTTTTATATCTAATTTTTTAAAAAAGAAAAAGAAAAAAAAATGAAAATGTCAACCTATTCTACCCAACCCCACCCGTACCCAACCCCCTTTCATCTTCATCTTCTTCCCAAAACACATTTTTTCTCAAATCACAAACCTAATTCTTTTCAAATAACTTGAAGATTAACTTTTAAAAATAAAATAAAATATATATATACATTTTCATACTAAGAGTGAAGAAGAAAGAAAATTTTTACCGGCGGTTATTCATTTCTACATCGATGACAAAATGAAATTGATATCTCAAAAATTAATTCTTTCAAATTTTTGAATATCATTTTTGAATAAATTTAACGGGTTTATATATGAATTTGAGTAAAAATCTTTGTTCGAAAATTGTGATAAACAAATATCGGCTTAACTTTTTTTATACGTAAAAATCATTTTATCTTCTTTCTTTTTCTTCATATTTGTTCCTTATTTTTATGAGATTTGAAATAAATCATACAAATTTCTTTCTTTCAAATCTGAATTTTCATAGTTGATTTTCATTTATCTTCATATTTGGAAGAAATAATATTCTTTTTTTTTATAAAAAAAAGAAAGAAAAACAATGTTGGAGCTAAAATGAAGAAAGTTTTGCAAACTAAAATATGAAGAAGATGATAGGTAGGGAGTGGGGTCCTTTTCTTTTTGAAAAAAGTATAAATGAAAGAAGAAAAATGTTTTTAAGTTATTATAATGCCAAGTGTCAATAAAAGAAGAAAAAATGTAAAAAAAATTCAAAAAGACACTATTTTGAATCTTTTCACGCGCTTCAGGAAAGTGCAAAACACATTTTTTGCAATATCAGCGTTTTGAACAATTTAGGTGTTCAATAGGTACAAGTCTTAGTTGAGGTGTCTAAGTGAATTATGCGGACAACTTTAAGGGCCGGGCGATGACTTAAGCCTTTTGAATACAACAAACCAAATATTCAATAAAAAATAATATTGGCATAACTTATCTCATCATAACTAATCTCATCATAACTTTTCCCATCATAACTTGAATTCAAACCAAACGACTCCTTAGTACAAGATGACATGAGAAATTGTGATTGGAGCCATTATTTAAAATATGGTCTACCTGTAAATAGGGAAGAGGTAAGACCATTAGTCATTGATAAGTTTCCTGTCAAAGTCTCTTACTAATCTTGTGCTTTATCTTTGAGATCGGAGTTAAAAGGGTAAAAAATAATTGAGCAAAATTTCAAAAGGGTAACAAAAATTGAGAATTAAGCTAAAAGGGTTATATTTGGATGAAAGGATAGATATCGTTAGATCATTGATTGGAAGGAGCATGCTCACATTTGCCCTATAAGGCGCATGCTGACATGTCTTGTGAGGCGCATGCTGACATGCGCCTTGTAAGATGCATGCTGACATGAGTCTTACATATCTCATTCGTTTTAAATCAATTTTTCACATATAATATATCCACGGAAAGCTATGAACGAGTAGATCCTGAAAATACAAGTTTCAAGCCAAATTTTGAACAAACAATTCTATAAACAAAACAAAACAGAAGTAATTTTAATAGATTAAGTATGCTTCCTTCTTAGATTACACCATCCACAATATAATTCTTGACGATAGCGGAATTGAAGGAGATTCTTTTGATCGATTTTCGCCCAAAAAAATATACTAATAGAAGCCCTCATTCCTTCTAGGATATGGTTCAATGGATTGCAAGATGAATTGATGTGAATGGATGTAAGCTTCGTTATCCAATCACTTTTTCATACTCCTCATAGGTCAGTCATGGTACCACAAAGATCGTCGTCGCTGTAGATGAGGGCAGATTCCAATTTGCTCCATTATCTTTTTTTTGTTAGCGACTATTGCTCGAGACTTATCCTTATGCGAGCGAATTTCCAGACTATCAAAAATTTCAAAGATTATTAAACTGTATCCAATTCAGAAATTGATTCTATACATATAACTCCAATGTGGGCTCCGAATATCGGGTGGGAAAACCAAAAAAATAAAATTCTAATATTGCTAATATCATAAATTGTTATGTATTAGTTATATATTTGATAATTTAAATTTTAATATACTATACTAAATAAAGTATTAAATAATATCTAAGTATTAGTTATATATATATATATTAATTTATATCTATTAATTATTCAAGAGAAGAAATACAAGTCTTGTCTCTGTTAATTTCAGAAATAAGAAAAAAAACAGATGCAAAGTCAATGGGAACACGAAACGTATTTACTATCAGGTGCTGTTGAAGAATTTGCTGTCTCAAATTTTCTGCATCTGTTCTTCAAATCTTCAACATTTGTTTTTTCTCCATACGTTGTATATGAAATATTGAAGAATTACTAGAAAAGGACACTAAACTAGTGATATTATTTTACCATGTTCAAGTAATAAAATTACTGTCAATGATAAAAAAAAAATATGTGAGAGACACATGTTATGTCATCATTGGTTCGATGTAAATATAGACACTATAATAAAAATACTTTATCTGGAGTATTATTTACTTGTCTATTTTTGACTTGATATATCATACACCTGTTAAGAAAATAATAATTGACATAGTGAATTTATTATAATATCCCTATTAATTGATACAATTCCAAAATCAATTTACTCATTAAAGAGGTTATGCCTTTTTCAAAACATTAACTCTATATATAAATTGAGGGATATAATAGGTAAAAAATATTGTATTTTCTTGATTTGTCAAAAACGACAAGTAAAAAGGGACAGAGGAAGTAAATTTTAGCGACAATAAATACGAACATTAACAAAGAATGCTACTAATGTTGCTATAGGCTTTAGCGAAATTTATAAAGAGTGCTAAAATATGACTGTCACTAATAATCACATCTAAAAAAATATTTAACGATTAAACTATTACCGTTAATTAATTGTTGTTAAAGGTCATTTTTAATGTTGCGAGAATATATATATGTATTTTCCAAGAACTAGTTTCCAAAAAGTGTAGTCCTCGAACATATAATGAAACAATCGAGGACAATTTAGTCCTCGGTACATTTTGCTAAGTACCGGCACCATCATGGGTACGAGTGACAAAATGGATCAAATTTATAGTTATTTGTTTGATTCAATTCATTTTTAAAAAATTGGTTATTTAATTATCTAAAAGTGAATTAGACATAGATCAACTTATATTACTCATAGTAAAATATGTGTAATTTATGGGTATTCATTAAGTGCACTCTCATTAATGTATCTAAGGGGGTAGGAATCTCTAAAAATTACATTTATTAATGGTGTGTTTGGTACGAAGAAAAATATTTTCAATTTTCACATGTTTGATTAGCTTAAATATTTTGAAAAAATAATTTTTAAATGGACTTATTATCCTCTAAATTAAGAAAAATGACTTCTAAAGTGAGGAAAAAATTTCAGAACTTACATAAATTAGAAAAATACTTTTCAAAACTTTCATTAAACTTTACCACCCGAAATGGGTAGGGATCCATCCGACTCCCGAATTTTGACCACACAACCTCGACTCAGGTTTCCTCATTTTTCAGAAAACATTTTCTTCCATACCAAATACAAAAAAAGAAGACAAAATCTTGTTATTTGGAAGAATATTTTTTTACATAATAAAAAGCAATAGATAGAGTCAAATATTATATTCATTTTCGCATGACTCATTTTTTATCAATCCATATCTGACTCGACCAACCCGTTTATCACCCCTAATCATGGGAATCCCACCCTTCAACAATATCATAAACTAAATAATATATTCAGTGTAATTTTATATGCTATAGTTGCTTAAGTAGAAGTATTATATCGTATTGTGTGTGTGGAGAAGTTGCCAAAAAAAAATACTTTTTAAAAATGAATTTAAAAAAAATACGATAAATAAATTGAAACAAAGGAACGAATATATCATATTATTGGTGGGAAGAAGACAAGAGAATCTTATGAATCCCAATATACTTAGCTTGGAAATATTTCCAAAATCCTGAATTGATTCAAACATAGTTTAAATGGATCTCTCTATGTTATGTCTGATCACTAGCCAGTGGTTGGCCAACGTTGAAGAAAATAAGAAGAAAATAAAATACCAATTCTAATTTAATCTTTAAATTATCTTTTTCAACACATGTTTGATATGGGATACATTTAATTTGTTGTATAGTAGTGTATAAGGGAAGGTCAATTTTTTTTTCTTGAGTAAATATATTTATTATTATAGAGAATAACAGAAGAAAAGTATAATCAGGGAACCTTCTGTTAGTCCTAAATCGTTAACTCAGATTGAAAGACTCAACTAAAGAAGAGGAAACTATAAAGTAGAAGGAAAGAACTTTAATTTGTAATAGAGGAAGACTCTTTGATTTGGGTTGTTGTTGAGTTGGTTACAAATGACTAAAGCTACCTCTATTTATATTTGTATGGAGATGGTTCTAGATATTACAAAATCTAGACTATTCTATCATTTACTACAAATATCTAACACTCTTGAATATCTACACATTTCTTAGATACAAGAAAATTTTAATAACTTTATCTTCTGTGCCCTAAAATATCTAGTTACTACACTAAACTATTTTAGAAATTAAATATACTAGAAAAATCTATAATATTTCAAAAAAATCAACTTTATCTCTTTCACAATTATTATCAAGAAAAATTGGAAAACATGCGCATAATTTTCGTGTGTATAAAAGTCAACCAAAAAGTAAAGCTCAAACTTTTGTTTTTATAGTTCGACTGGAAAGTGGAGCAGTACAAATGTACAATACTATATTGAAATGGGATAAACATATACCTTGTATAAGAATATAATTTTGTTTTTTGTTTTTTTTAGTATATTTTATTTTATTATCTGCATTCATAATCTGTTTCAAATATTCATATAATGCCATTGCATCATTTACAACTCTACTTGGGAAAAACGAATCCGAGAAATACTATGTAAGAGGTAAATATAATTATAATTTTTTTTTTAGATTATGAGCTAGCACATTTTATGTTCGAAAAATATATAAAATATTGATATTTTAAAAAGAACTCATCAATCTCCATATTCCTCGAAAGTGATATTATTTTATATAGGATACCGTTATCTTCTTTTAATCATCTTTTATTATAAATTTTATTATTCGGTGTCTATATTGTGTTCTTGATGTGTAGGATTAAAATAGAGAAGTTTTGAGCTTAAAAACATGGTTTGAGGACTTTGAAGTCTAAGTAAAAATCCAAGTTTAGGGTTCAAAAATGAAAAGCACGCACGAAAATAAAGAAGACTATATAATAGGCTAATGTTGTGAAATTCAGATTTTAAATGGCATTTTCTTATAGAATTTTTTTGGCATTCTATATACAACCCCTAATACATTATGAAAAAATAATTTTTGACCTAGGAAGAACTAGGAGTCGTCATAAAGGCCGAAGTTTATTGGGTTTTTTCTTTCTTCTCCGTATTATTTTTTTATATATATTTTTTTGAATGATTTGTTGTATTTTCTCCATATTAATTATGTGGAGGTAAATTTTTCATTCCAGGATTGTGCTTCTTCATGGTTATTGTTATCCGGATATTATTTTTGATCTTATATCATCAAGTTATTTATTTATTTATTCTTGTCACAATTATTTAATTGTTTCATCATCACTTGTCAAATGCTACTATTTATAGCTTGTTAATTAGACTTGGAAGAGGAAATTCCGAGTATAATAAGAATAAGCAGAATGTGTTCGTGAACCTCTATATAGGAAATCGTTTTGCTAATATGGATAAAAATATACCTTTTAACTCGCTCTGTTTAATAAATAAGATATATAAAAGCATTAGGTTATTGTTTGACGATAACCATAGAAATATAGGTGTTGGAGTAGTTCGAGTAAGCTTAGAGATACCAACACTATGTTCATTAGTAATATAACATGGAACAAGTAACTCAAAAAAATCAATTGGTGAATCAATTAAAGAATATAAGATAATTGTTAAATAGACCATAGTTTTACATCAAATTTCGTTCATCAATAACATAAAATCTACTCTCATCCTTGGTTGAATTAAGTTCATTACTTATTTTCTTTTATTTTAGTTAGTAGATAATTATTACCACTTAAATAAATAATTAATATTAGTTTAATTCAGTAACATGCACAATGTTGTGTTGTAGACTGGGAATTTAAAATACTTATTTTGTTCTGAAATTCTTTGATACTAGTCTTTATAATAGGAGAAAAAAAAGAGTAGAATTACTTATACTGATAATATAAAAGATTTTTCACATGATGTGGAATTTGTGATCTAGAAATGGAATTGGTGATATACTAGAATATGTTGAAACATTTTGATAGTGTAAAATAGGGGTGTACAAAATCGAACCGAAAATTGAGTCAAATCGGGAAAAAAAAACCCGACTAGTGGTTTGGTTTGACTTGGTTTGGTATTGAAAAAAAAAACCTGACTATATTTGAGTTGATTTGGTTTTAACTAAAAAAAACCAATTAAACTTATTTTAGCATGATTTAGTATTTTTAAATTATGATCATTTTCATTATGACTTTGCAATATTTATTTTATATGATGATTTCATTATTATTTTTAATTGAATATTTTACTGTCATCAGTACTCATCTCATATTTTGTGTTATTTTCTTAAGAAACACAGTAGATAATTGTATTTTGGTTGGACTAAAGAAATATTTGGAGCATAAGTTAATTATATGTTTGTATGCAAACTTTACCGAAAAAATCCAAAAATCTGAAAAAATCCGAGGTTTATTAGTTTGGTTTGATTTATAAATTTAAAAATTCGACACAATGATTTGGTTTGGTAATTGAAAAATCCGAACCAACCCGAGGTTGAAAAACCCAAAAAAATCTGAATTTTATTAGTTTGGTTTGATTTATAAATTTAAAAATTCGACACAATGATTTGGTTTGGTAATTGAAAAATCCGAACCAACCCGAGGTTGAAAAACCCAAAAAAATCTGAATTTTATTAGTTTGGTTTGATTTATAAATTTAAAAATTCGACACAATGATTTGGTTTGGTAATTGAAAAATCCGAACCAACCCGAGGTTGAAAAACCCAAAAAAATCTGAATTTTATTAGTTTGGTTTGATTTATAAATTTAAAAATTCGACACAATGATTTGGTTTGGTAATTGAAAAATCCGAACCAACCCGAGGTTGAAAAACCCAAAAAAATCTGAATTTTATTAGTTTGGTTTGATTTATAAATTTAAAAATTCGACACAATGATTTGGTTTGGTAATTGAAAAATCCGAACCAACCCGAGGTTGAAAAACCCAAAAAAATCTGAATTTTATTAGTTTGGTTTGATTTATAAATTTAATATGGTTCAAACAACACTCCCTCATGAAATAGCTTCTTCTTTTTTTAATTAGATGCGAGATTCATTTTTTTAACTGTATATAACTTAAATCCGATTTTGAAAAAAAAAACAGAGATTGCACTATACAGCTAGATGGACCCCTTAATTGTTACTTTTCTGGTACAGGATGGAAATTAACCTCTGTCGAACCATATGAACACTTTGGTGTGTTTGGTATGAAGGAAAACACGGAAAATGTTTTCCAATTTTCTCATGTTTGGTTGGGCTAAATGTTTTGGAAAATGTTTTCCAAATCAATTCATTTTCCTCAAATTTATGGAAAACGACTTTCCTTTTAAACTTAAGGAAAACATTTTCCAAAACTCTCTTCCAACTTCAAATTACAATTATTTTTTTGTTGAAAAAATCAATTTATTTTGTCCCTACCCTCAAACCACCCCCCAACCCCTCCCCCCAAAAAAATAAATAAATTTTAAAGCTTGGTTTTAAATTCAATTTTTTTACCCCACCCTCACCCCTATCCCCACTCCCTCCCAAAAAATATTAAAAATTATTTTTAAAAGATATTTCTAATTTCAATTTTTATTTTTTACCCCCACCCACTACCCTCCCCCCCATCAACCCCCCTATCATCCCCCAACACCTTTCAAAAAGAAAAAATTTAAGTTTGTTTTTAAAAAATATTTACAAATTCAAAATTTCATTTTTTTCACCCTACCCTCGACGGACTGGACCTACGGGACGTAGGTCAATCGACGGTCTGTAGGTTGGGGTCGTCGATCAAGTCTGCCCGACAGGGCTTCACTAAAACGAGCATAACTTTTTACTCGGAGGTCGAATTTTAGCAAACTCGGTGGCGTTGGAAAGAGGATTCAATTATATATCATATCATATCATAGGTCATGGGACACATAATTCCTTTTGTGCTAAAAGTTATGACCATCTGAAGTTGACCCATCAACAATTTTCAGCTAACTGGCTGTTGACCCTCATTTACGGTCAGACCTACGGACCATGCATCGAATGACGGTCCATGTTGGTCGACCGTAGTTCGTGTCAGAGGCTGGGTAAAGGAGTCTTGATCCACGGAGACAGACCACGGACCGTGGTCTGACCTACGGACCGTGGTCTGACCTACGGACCGTGGGTTTGTCCGTGGGTCGAGACTTAGCCGATTTTCTAAGCTGGGTTGGGGAGGGGTTGCAGTGGTGAACCACGGACCACCAGCACGGGCCGTGGTATGACCTACGGTCCGTGGATGGCGACCGTAAGTTGCACCTGCAACATCTCAAAATCTGCATTTTGGTCTGTTTCGGATACGGGGTGTTACAACTTAGAAGTGCCAAAATGGAACATAAAAATTGGAGTTGAAGGGTTAAAATGGAACAAGGTTGAGTTGGAGTGCCCAAATGAAATTTAGGGACAAGTTTAAGGATCTGCATATTTGTTTGGCCAAATATAATTTAACTTGATACAAAGTTACCCTATCTCTACTAGGTTTTTGACTCATTAATTTAGTTCATCATAGAGATTGATTTATTTGTAAATATCTTTTAAATAACGTGATTGTGTACAAATTTTATAGACAGATAATGCATAGAATTTAAACAAGTGTAATTAATTCACCATTTTTCTGCAAAAAATAACATTTTCCTTTTGTATGTCACAAGGAACCTTAATGTATGGAAGGCTTGAGTCCACGCTTGGTCCTTTATGTCCTCTTCCCAAAGATATATATGGATCCTTCTTTCCATGCTCTTTATTGGTTCATTTTACAAGTCACATCTATTTCTAAGGTAACAATATCTGATTTTAGTTCCTATAACTTCTTGTTTTTTTAGGTGCAGGGAAAGAGAAAAAGGCTAGTGAACTAGTGTCTAGCGCTAGGACCACCTCCATGAAATTGCACATGACGCACAGTAGCGGAGTCAGAAAATTTTAAAATGTCACACATGGAATTCAAATTACATGTGTCTTGAAGCAATTTTCTAGTCACATTTGCTTCTATATCAAGGGAATCAACAATTTATATATACATATAGTTTTACCTCATTTGCATAGTAATGTTATGATATTATTGTAAGGAATGAGATTCGAGTAACATATTGATTAATTGGGAAGTTGATGTGGGGTTTATATACTCTTGGGCTCTCCCTATTTAATAGCTAGTTTTTGGGGTGTAATTTTATTAAAATTGTATCAATGGTTTCGGTGTCCAGTGCACAACCGTCCAGGATGACGGATGCAGAGTGCGGTGGTTTGTTGTGATAATATTATACATAGATATGCCTCTTAACTTGGCTTCAGCTAACATTATTTATGCCCGCCAACTTTAGGTGTGCACAAGTATTACTTAAACTTGTATAAAATTAAACTAGACACACGTGTCCGACATGACATAATACATGTAGGACAAATGTGTCTATTTGTTCAATTTTATATGTTTAAGCATCTACTTGTGCACACCCAAAATGAGAGGGCATAAATGTCAATTGAGGCCAAGTTAAAGAACATGTTTATGTATTATGCCTAATATTGTAAGGAACGAGACTTCAGTCCCACATTGGTTAAATGGGGAGTTGATATGAGGCCTATATAGTCTTGGGCTCTTCCACTTTAATAGTTAGCTTTTGACGTGTTGTCCTCCTAACGTTGTATTAAATAGTATAATTTTGAGACAAAGGGATTTCAATTGTACTTTTTGGAGCATATAATAGCTCGACCATGCCTCCACCATCCAAAATTTATCAAAACCCTAGTAATATATATTTGGATGCTTAAGGCACATGGGACATGTGATATATTGACATTGATCATGATGGCAGGTCCAATGTGGTCGGAGCAATGACAGTTACAAGGCTTACGTACAATTCAGAAGCCCACTTGCATGAGACATAAATATGTGTTTTATAAGCATATTGTCCCAAATTTGATCTTATAAATTATAGTGAAAAGGAATATATGGATCAATGGACATGCATGTGATTTGAGTCACAGATATTATTATTAATTAGTGATGTTAAAGTGATGACTCATGATGTAGTCATCTTAGCACAATCTTGATCATTATGAGTTATAGTCAGCAGTTGCGGAGCTAGAAATTTCACAAAAATAGCACAACAAAAGCTCTTTTTAAAAGGGGAAGAAAAAATTATTGCTAGTGAGATTCGAACACCTCATTCAAGACATCTAAAACCCATCCAATGGGTTTGAAACCATTGGGCTACAACAGCCTATAGTGTCAAAGGTGTCTAAAATGTGTTATTTAATCACTTCGTGTATCATTTTACTTGTATATATAGTATTTTTTTAACGAAAGATGTCCAATTGGACACCCTGCCATGCATGGGCTCCACCCCTATTAACAAGTAACAAAAAGGGCCCTCTTCCACCTTTCCATGTTTGAAATAGTTAGGAGGTTACAAAAATTTCCTGATGTAATTAAAATGAGACCTTTGAAAGTGTTGAATACTCCGGTCTATCCTTAATAAGAGGTCTCAATATCAATCCCAGCAGATCCTCCCCCTCCCTCCATCCGACTTCTCACACAATATGGTAGTTTGTTAATGATGACTGAAATATAAATTATACTCCCTCCGTTCTATTTTAACTATCATTTTAACTTTTTTTACATCTATTAAGAAAAAAACAAAGATAGGCTTATAACGTACTAATTAAGTCAACCCTATTTAATAAATATAAAGGTAGACTAACTTTTCCTATTAAATATTGTACATTACTTTTTTTAATATGTTGAGGGTATAGTTGCCGGTTGGGAATAATTGTCAACGTTAGTCTTGAATTACTATAGTAACAATTATTTTGGACAAACTATTGTGAGGTAAGACGACAGTTAAAATAGGACGGATGAGTAGTATAATTTGTTGTTTGGTAGACGCGATAGTATGTCCAATAACCATAATAACTAACGTTTACATAATCACATAGGAAAAAAAGAACAACATAATAGTAGCAACATTGATGAAGAAATACAAGTGATCCAACTACCAAACCTCCAAAAGAAAACTTTTCTAGTTTTTAGGAAATAGCCACCCAAAATGGCTCCCAACATGATATCCCTTTATTCCTACTACCACTTGCTTTGCACCTTGTTGGTCTACTTGAATACTCTCCTAATTTACTACTACCATTTTCTTCATCATTTTGGATTATTACATCTTCTTCTCCATGTCTACATTCGTCGTGTATTAACAACGAAAGCTTGAGCCTACCATTAGCACGTTCAACTCGAAAATTAGAGTTCCAAGAAGTGATTGATGTTGCTTTTAATAATAAACGACCACCTTCGCGATGAGGCCTAATTTGTACACCTTCATTTCCACTCATTGAAGTTAGTGGAGGTGGATAACTAGCTGCCCTTTTGATTTTTTTCGCGAATTCTCTACATTTTGATCGTTGAACTCCGTGAAAATTAGTTTCTTTTTCCATCAATAAAGAAGAGAATTCCTCAATGTTTTCACTAATGTCACTGCCTGTTTCGCTTCCTAAGCTTTCAGTGCACATATTCAAACTATTTGTGTTGAGAGAAGAGAGTTTCACAAGAGGATGAACATATACTTTGCTCTCTTCATCGCTTTTTTTCGAGTATTGACAAGGATTTGCAAGTACTTGGATAAAGCTCCAGCCACCAACATTGTCATTTTCTTGTTCAATTTCATCTTCATGTTGACATATTTTAGACTTTTGTGGAAATGTGATAGGTTTTGGGAAATTTGATCTAGGAGGTGCCATTTTGGGCTCTAGACACAATTGTAGCCCTTGATATAGTGTGGAAGTTGAGGTCATGTTTAGAACAGAGGAAAAAACAGAGGATTTGGTCTACTTATATTTAACTTGAAATGTGAAGTTTTTGAGTGTTGAAAAAACCATACGCTTAAATGAGGATAATTAATTTTTAACTCACTGAGCCATGTTTGGTTTATAAAATGTACCTAACCATAAGTGATGATGCTTAAGAGGGTGGCAAATTGAAGGTAAAAAAGGAAAAAACAAGGATAGAAAAAGGGGAAGGTAGAGAATGGATAGAACATGAAAGAGAAGTGAAAGGGGTAAGGTTGAATTTATAGGACCAAAAAGTAACCACTTGAGGTTTTTTTTTTTTTTTTGGGGGGGNNNNTTTTGGTGGGGGGGGGGGGGGGGGGGGAGATGACTCGGGCCTAGGTGTTCATCTGTATCCGTACAGTAAAAAAATTACATTATTTATATATGATTAGAATTGTTTTTATGTATATATATATATATATATATATATATATAGTAAATGTTGAACCTCCTTCGATTTGTTCGTTTGTTAATTTTTTCATATTTTGAGTATGTTAGTGAAAATTTTGGCTCTGCTATTGATAGAAGGGGTTCTCTATTTGAAAGGAGGAGTTGAACTTTTGGTGCCACTAGAATTATTTAGCTTTCACTGTGCCACACAATAAATTGAGGAAAGGAACAAAGAAAAGTGGGAAGCTACAAATAATTTGAAGATGGACAAAGCTCATTGGTCTTTGTTTTTAGTATTTTTTTCTCTCTTTAAGCTAAAATTTGATTGGTGAGTTTTAACTATTTCTTTTAGAAAGAATTAATTAAATAACGTGTGGATTTTGGAGGGTTGTTCACTTTTGCCATCCAAAAAGTAAACCAACAAAAAGGATTCCTTCTGATATTTTTCTTGATATACATTGCTTTTTTCACACACACACACCCCCCCCCCCCCCCACCTCTT
>NW_006239037.1:217987-239976 GCF_000226075.1 Solanum tuberosum
CCCCACCCCCCCCCCCCCCCCCCCCTCATTTCTCTTTGCTTTTCAACCCAACCTAAAATTAGTCTAATAAATCATTTAAGCAACTTCAACGATGAAGATGGGGAAAAAAAACTCAAGTTGGAATTAAGGTTAAACTCTAGTAATTATAATTCATCCTACACCACGCAAGTGTCGGATCGATTTTAATTCATTAAGATTCTTTTTTGTTAATTCATTCATTCAGACTTTCACGTTTTTTAATGTAGATGATTTTAACATTGACCCCTATTTTATTAAAACTTTAGATTGTTTGCTTTATTTTTTAGATAACTAAATTCACTTATTATAAATAATTAATTATAACTGTAACTTTTTAAGTGACTTGATTGTGGAAACAAATAATATGTCCTATATACTAAGAGCATCACATGGCTAAAAGGTTTCATTTGTTTAAATCACCGACCAAATGATGTCCTCTTAGCACTTACTACACAAAAACAACGTAAATTGATTTATTACTAGTTTCCTAAGCAAGCCCCTATTAAATAGTCCAAACGTGGCATCTTGAGGTGTAAAGAGCCCCAACATTTTTTGCCTTTAGAATATAACCTCAACATTGGTCAATATTTTCTTTAACCTCATCATAGTTAATTAATGTATAGAAACCATCACTTCAAGAAAAAGATTGTTTTGATTCATTTAGCACCAAAGTATGTGGCTAATAAGTCAATGATGAGGACGAGAATCGTGGCTAAGAAGTAAATAGGAAAAGATTCAAATACGTCATCGAATTTTGAGAAAAGACTCATTTATGTCATTAGTTAGAAATTTGGTTCATTTATGTCATTTCTATTTGATAAAAAAAAACTCATCTATGTCATTGTTGATTACTGAAATGATATAGATGAGTTAAATTTTTAACAAATGATATAAATGAACGTGTTTCTTCAGAGAGAAAAAGATGGAAAGAAACAAAAGTAACAAGAAATTAAAACAAAAAAAAAAATCTTCTTTTTTCCTGCTAATAAACCTATCAAAAAGGAAAAGATGACCCCTTCCTCAGAAAAGGGCAAAAATAGCTAAAAGCAATTAAGAAATTTGTTCCATTATTTTCTATTCATACAACTTTAGCTAAACAGCCTTGTACTGCTGGTTAAGAAAATGTCTCCTTAACCAAATTACACATCAATTTGCTACAAATATCCCTCCCTTTGATCTCTTGGCTTTATTGTTTTTGGTTTTATTGATAAATTTTGTTCCTATAATCATACTGGTTGACCAGCCTTCTCTCTCAAGCAACATATGCATGCACATTTAGATCTTAATTAAAACAAAACTTAAAATAAGACACAGTTAAAAACACTTTTATAAAGGTCTAAATTTTAAGATTAAGGTACCCGTTCATGGCTGACGCTTGTCGATACTCAACGATTTTCCCTCTCTTGCCTTTTCTGAGTGGACTTAAATTCTATAGATGCACGTCCAATGTAAAAAAATTTATACAAGTATACCACTATATGATATTTACAAATAAATCTCTATGACAAGCATAAATTAAAAATTGTTAAAAACAATAGCAATAACCAATACATAGAATATCACGTAGGACGCGTGTCTACTTGTTCCAAATTAAGTGCCTACTTGTACGTACACACTCAAATTTAGAGGCATAGTTAGGTTCCATTTTAGGATAGATAACAGTGAAAAAATGTTATGCTCCTACCGGGCATAGAAAGGATATGAAGACCCTACACCCAGCAAATATAGTCATGAAAGTTCAGTCCACTAAGCGAGAGAGAAGTTGCTCAGGTGGTAAGCCCTCCACTTCAACATTAAGCAATTTGAAGTGAACCTTTGTCACAAACCAAATAATTTTTTTCCCTGATGACATGTTATACTAATTGGTCCCCAATATTCTTTCAGATATCAAATGCTTATAATAGAAAGGTCATTCAATTCCAGATAATCTCTTTCAGTTTAATCAGATTGCTTATACAAAAATAATTACAATCTTGACATGAAATTGTGGACACTATATATAGATATTACAACAGCCTATGTGAAAGAATTATTAGCTCCAAAAAAAGAAAAAGAGTAAAGGGACTCCACCTGTTATGAAACATGGAGATTTTGGATATCAACTCGCAATGATTTCAGTTTCTTCTCAATAATTGTCAATTCTTCTGCAGTCGCCAAAAGTTCATCCAGTCGGTTTTGAGCTCTAACTTGATATGGCTTACCGATGAGTTTTACAAAGTCCTCCACATTTCTAGTTGTCTCCAAGAGATCCTTCTGCATAGCCTCTTCGAGTTCACGTGCAAGGCCATCAGCAGTCCTCTTTACTTTACTTACCACTTGCTGTCTCCGGGATGAGAAGTTGGAGACCGCCAATAAACTATAAAAGGAACAGTTTTTTAATTATGATACAAAACAAACAATTGCTGAAGATAGGGGGGAAAATCCTATCAAATAAAAGATAATTCATAACATTTCTCCAGAATGCAGAAACTCAAGAGCAAACAATAATACTGACAATGTTACATAACAGTAATTAAGCTTTAAATAGATATTCCCAATCCAAAAGTCACTCTCTTATACACAAAAGACAACAAGAATTACAGACTTTTAATTGGAACAAAAGGAACAGGATTACACATGTTCAGATCAGGATCTACTTTATGACGTTAAAACTTGCTTAAATTAGTGCACTCATTATGAACATTGAATGCCAGGAAACAGGAATCTTTGACCTCTATGAGGCAGCAGTTAACGACCAATTACAATATATTAAAACAAAACTAGAAGCTCTAACTGACTTAATGTTAGGTAAATCCACCAAGTGCACTGAATAGGCTCTGAGTAGACAACCTAGGATGTTCCAATGGGATAGTAATCTATGTGCCCAACAAATCACATCAGCTCTCAAATAACAGAATACATATCAGAGCTACTATTAACATTATGAATTGATTCATCATCCAAAAGCATTGGATGTTACGCAACCTATACAAGCAGCAAAAAGTTTTGGAAATCCTCATAAATGATTAAAGATGCTACACTTTGAGAAAATTGAAGACATATTAGAAAATTTAAATTGAAAATAAGAAGATTACCCGCCAGCAGAACAAAGGCCAAGCGCAAGGAGATCTTCTAATGTGGTTTGAAGAACAGATGTCAGAAGCGACGCTGATAAACCAGCTGCTCCAAGACCACCAAAAGTACCTAAGAACTGAAAAATGAATGAGCTACCCTCAGAAATTTGTTGTACGTTAGTCATATTTTAAATAACATATGTATCCTTCAAAATTATGGACACCTCTACTCATCATATTGCACACCCCACAAATGGCTTTGCAAAAGACCTAGAAAGCAAAAGATGAACTTTGTGACTGATTTCCTCTCCTAACTATCTCGAATATTTACAGGACCTGAAAAGAAGTTAAACTCTCTAAAAATGTGAAAAAAAATATAAGCTATCACCTAACTGGAAATAGAACGGCGAGATGTGGTTTTATTGGGGATTAAACTAGACAGATGAGCTTAAAACAATAGGATATTATTAGCGCTGATCTCTACTTCCAATAAAGCATCTGATTTGGTCTTCCAGATACACAAAAACCTCCACATTTTTGGCTATTATTCATAGAAAATTCTATTCCAGAATCAAAGATAAGCATAGAACTTGAGAAAAAATTGAAATGTGTGAGCAAAGGCAAAAAAGGCATCTTTATTTGACACTAAGAAAAAATAACACAATTCTCCCCCTCCCTTGTCTGTGAGAGAGACGAAGAAAGCTCCACGAGGCTTCTCAAAGAAAAAAACTCCACACTTACCTCTGTCTAAATCTACTACCACAGATGACATATTTCTACCGATTTTACCTGATTCCCTACTCCCAAAAGGGAAAAGATTCCAACTGTTAGAAAGAAGAAACAAAGAATGTATAGCAAAAAGAAGCATATCTTGGCAGAAAATGATATTAGAAAGATGTCACTACCCAACAACACACAACCATACCTAATTATCTAATGAGGTCATGATGTTATTAAAATAGGTTGTTAAGGGTTGGGAGGTTTTCTATCTTTTTTATTTTATTTTATTTTATTTTGGGCAGGGGGGAGGGTAATGAGGCAAAGAAAGGATATACTATATAGTATAAACATGCAAGTGATAACTGACTTTAAAAATGTCAAAATCAGTAACTTAACGGGGTCCAAACACCAGTAGAAAGCACAAACCAGTTCAGTTAATTAGCATTAGCAGAAAGACGTACCACTTCACGAATATCTCTCTCGAGCAATTTTGAAGCAGCTGCAGCACTGAAATCCTCTATGACACTTATGGTAACTTCAGATTTTCTATCCAGCACACCAGTTGTGCCTAACTCAATTTGGTCAGACGGATTAACCAATGAAGTCCATCTTTTTTCGAAACACTGCTTATAGAATTGTACTTCCTGGTCCCTCTTTGACTGTAACCACTTAGTGTACTCCCCGAGAAGATTCTGCAACCAAAGATCATTTTCACCGAGAATAAAATTAGCTATAGAAATTTATTCACATAAGACAAAGCTACAAAAATCAAACAAAATATCTTCGGCTATGAAATTAAGGTCTGTACTAGGATACTGGGATAACACTATTACAAGTAGAAGGAAGAAAAGGAAGACCAAAAGGCGTCCATACCACTGGCTTAGGCACAAAAGGGTCACTATCAAATACAAGTCAAAGAGTTGAGCCCAATTTGAAAATTGAAACCTACCTAAAATTTCCTGATGTGAAAAAGAGAACATACTCATGCACCTAAATTAAATCGAATACTTCATTCCAGGAGAAATCAACAGGAGTTATCTTCACTAGAAGAAATGAAGCAACCAAAAGAAAAATCCCATGCCCCACCCAACTAGAGGCTAGATGAGAGAAAAAGACAGTAAACTAACTTACCAAATGAATTAGAAGCAAGATAATATTATGAGCATTTATTGATATACCCACATCTGATCCATGTGGAATAAAAGGGGTTGATCACTTTGCCTTCAAATCCAGAAGGAAAGTTTGCAGTAGTTATGCCTGCTGCACGTAATTTTTTCACATGTACGTATACAATCACAACAAATGTCATAGGAGGTTATCTTTCCAAATTAGGTTCAGAGATCTTCATTTAATAACCAGTAAAATTCAAAATTGGAAATATTCACTTTCACATGGTGGAAACAGAAGGGAAAATAACAAACTATGATCAACTATTTCAATCATACTTCTAATTTGCTAATAGCTGGAGAGAATGACCGAGTCAAACTACAACAGTGCTACTTTGACTTCCGATAGCAAAGGAGAAAAGAGGACAGCTATTAACTTATCAAAAAAAGAAAGAAAAAAAGAGGACAACTGAGCTCAACTCTGATCAGTCACAGCAGAGAATAATGCACTCACTTGTCCTTCAAGAACCGCTTGACCAAGTATGTCATTTTGGACACTAATGGTGGCTGGCATTTGAGTAGAGTTTTCTCCTCTGAATACATATGTAGCGACAAGATCAACATTTGACAGTTGTAACGTTGACTCTACAAGCCGGACAACACGTGCTTGAGCAGAGTTTATCTGCATGTTAGTGCACAAAGTCTATAAGGACACATGCCATAGGTTAGTGAAAAACATGAGGATTGATATTAGTCACAACGATATCAACCCCATACCAGAGATAGAACCTGCCTCTTCCACAAAATGCTATCAACTTCCAGCTTCTTTGTGCACTCTTCTACGCTGTTGACAAGATCCTCAACAAACAGCAAGTCTTGTTTGGCTTGCTGACATTCTTGTCTCACAAGTCCTTGACAAGCTAAAAGTAGTTGTTCTGCAATGGCAATTGGAGTTTCAAGCTTCAGCTTCATTCTCTCAATTCCAGTACTTGTGGATGAATCCAAAAAGCTAGACAAGTACTTCTCAAGCTCATAGAAGCTCTTGGTTTTCCAGTGAGAATCATTATTTGAACTCCCATTGTTTTGACTAAGGGCACCATCAAAAGTAGAAAGCTTTGATTCAAGAGCGAGCCGTGCAGATACTGGATACAGTGTTACGGATTCTGTATTCAGCAATTTCCGTGTATTTTCTTTGATAAATGCAATGGCCTCCTCCAACTATATCATGAAAAAATAAGAATAAATGACTTCAATCAAAATGGTCCAGTTTTTATATCCGTGTATAGTAAGAAATTATTTTCTCACTCAACAATATCACAACAGCAAGTGTATGACCAACCTCGCCGTTATTCTTGTATATGTCAGACTTGTTCAGCACAAAAACGACCTTCTTACTCCACTGCTGAGTGTAACGCAGAAAACTAACCTGATGAGCACCAGAATTGCAATTGAGATTAACTTTTGGCAAAAGAAGACCAAAAGGAAGACATTAGATATCCCGAAAATCACAAGAAATTGAACTCTTTTTTCTAAACTATAAGAAGGGGCAAGACATTAATAAGTAGGTCAAGATGACAATTTAAACATTGTTGCTATCTGCTTGTATTTTGCCGACTAATATTATTTTTGTTATACATAACTATAGTCTAATTACTTTTTTGTTAAAAAAGTTAATTTTCTAACTGAAATAAAATAAATCAAAGTCGTAGTTTTTTCGATCAAGCTAAAACTTGGATGATCATCCATAAAATGTAATCCTGTAAATTATCAAGGAAATTTGGGCAAACGTTTTGCTTAATATTGTTTATGTGAATTTAATTTTTAAGGAATCATGACGGGGTATGTTATTTGTTTTCTTTACCAAAAATGATCCGCCGAACTTGTATGGATAAGAATAAAAATACTAAAACAACCCTCTTTTGTCAAAAAGGGAACATTCTAAATTAATTGTCATCAATTAAGTAACTAGTCAATTAATTAATTAGACGGTTAGGATTTGCAAAAAGTTGTAAAAACTATTAAAATTGTGCAAAAAAGCTCATAACAAAAATATAATACACCATCACAAAGTTATTCTAAAAAAAATACAACATTGGCCATGAGAATTTTTCACTTTTTTCTGGAAAATTCACTTTTTTCTAAAAAAAAATAAGCGTTTGGCCATGAAAATTCCAAATACAACTTGAAATTGTATTTGGAATTTGAGAAACACTCAAAACCTTGTATTCACTTTCACTATATTATTCTTTTTTCAAATTTACCCTAATTTTTTTCCTTTTTATAAAAATAACCCCATTTAAATTCTTTTTTTTAAATTCTATTTCATGTTTAAATCATATTTCATGTTTTTTAGAAAAAGTACATTCAAACAACCAAATATTATTTGCAAAAATTATAACCAAACACAACTGGATCTTCAACTCCAAATTCAAAAATTCCAAATAAAGTAAAAAATATATGTAATAGTACGTAGTAGCTCGTAAATGGGATTTAACCTATGACATTATATGACTATCTATTTTGAGATATTACTCTTTTAGAGAAAATTTGATTGTATGTTTGAGGGAAACTAATCGAGTTGGGTGATTTTGCTAGTTCTTAGACGTTGGGGGTAAAAACCATATTTGGAAAAAATACATTCAAATTCTAAATATTTTTTGCAAAAAGTAAAGTCAAACACAACTCCAACTCCAACTTTAAAAATTCCAAATAAAGTGATTTATTATTTTGTTTTTGTGGTCAAACGCCCACTAAACTTCTAGAAGTAATAATCTCATCAAAGCTACTTCAACACCTAAAAGGCTCAAAAATCACCCACCCCCTCCTTAACACATGGGTGTTGTAACAGCAAAAGGAGCATCTTTGATCATAGTATTTTTGCTGCCTTACTTTGGCAAAAATATTCAAGAGTTGTATACGATGACTTTGGCAAGATTATGGTTTATAAGACAAAGTGAGTTTGTAAAACCCTTCAAATCAGTATAATGCCAGAGGTAATGCCTAATGAAGGAGAAAGGTCCCAGTTCAAGGTTAGTCAGTTTGTGATAGTAAAAGCGCAGGTAGAGAATATTGAGGCCCTAGCACAGGTGTTGAATTGGCAAATTGCAAAGTTGGGGCTCTTCCTACAATTCATCTTGGTTTACCGTTAGGAACATCTAATAAAAACCAATCAGCTTGGAATCCAGTGATAGAGGTACTTATCAAAAGGGAAAGAGGAAGTGTTAATCAAGAGCCTACTATCGAGTATCCCCACATATTTCAGGTTTTTGCTACACGCTCACGGCAGTGTTACAGAGAAGCTGCATAAACTTCAGCGGGATTTTCTATGGCATGGAGATTTCAGGTAGGTGTAAATGCTCTTTGGAGAGGAGTGATAACGAAGAAGCAAGCTGTTTTGGAAGGTGGTGGAGGACTAAGAGTGTTTCACTTCCCTATGGTAGTGCGCTATGGAGAAATATTTTGAAGAGGTGGAAGGAACTATAGGGAACACATCATTCAGGGTGAGGAATGGTGACATATGTGGTACGGGAACAACATTTTCCGATGACACTTCCAAACATGTAAGAATCTCATGCCAAAAAGAGATGTCAGTCCAACAACTATGGAGTCAGCAAGGTGGAGAAGAGCATTGGAATTTGAGGTTTAGGAGGACTTTGCAAGATTGGAGCACAAAGAGTTTCAAAGTTTGGTCCAATTCAAAATAAAAAAAGAGTTCCAAAGTTTGCTGGAATTGCCTCACAACCAAAGCACTACACTGGATAACCATGTATGGAGATGAGGGACAGGAATAACGACATTTTTCTATTAAGTCCTATTATGAGAAGCTTCTGATAAGGGAGGTGTCAGCTTTTCTACTTATTTCAGTACAGATCCCTAGTGTATCAAGGAACAAGTGTTTTTTTTTGCTTGGCTAGTTGCGAAGGGGTTGATCTTGAAGGCAAAGAACTTGAGGAAGAGAAAGAGGAAGATTACTTGGGTTAGTTGGTGTTTAGTTGGACTTTTAAAAGACGGATAGGAAGAAGCAGCGCACGAAATGTTTCTCCTCTAGCACTTTGTGGACCATATGAAGAGAGAAATAAGAGAGCTTTTGATGGAGTAGAGAAGGATTTTGTACATTTGAGGAATAGCCTCTAATCCTTAGGCTCATTCAGTTACGAAATAAAGTTGTGCAGGCTATGTTGCTCGAATTCTACAAAAATAATGTTGTACCTGTGGCAAATCCTCCGAAAATGCACTACTTTTGGAGGATTCAACATGCACTTGGAGGTATATTTGAAGATTCTGAGCAACATAGATTGCGGATTATAATATTGGGATTTAATAGTCCATGTATTATTTGGTGTATATATGCATTTTTATTTGAATGTTTGGTTATTGTATTAAAAATGGAATATACCTTGTATAATCTGAAATGTGTCTTGGGTTTAACATGGATAAGAAGTTGTTTCCAGCTATAACCTTGGCTTTGCATTCTCAAAGCCATCAGCTTCTCGCTTATTAGAAAAACTCCAATTTGAATAAAAGGATTATTTCATCTAGTTCACCAAACCAAACGACCACTTATTTCTTTTTGGAGCACCCACAAGGTTTCTATATGTGTACAGGATTGGATGTCTTTCATAGAAAAACCATTTCTTTTTGTGAGGTTTTCTACTTTTTGGTATACTTCTTTTATACGGGCCCTTGTTTCTTGCCCCTTCTTAATTTAATAATTTTATTACTTGATCAAAAAGAAGTGATGGTCAAAGCGTATGAAAGACTTTCTGTTTGGACAAAATAGAATATTGCACAATCACTATTTTCGAACACATACAAATTTAGTCACAAGTCAAAGCAGAGCTTCCAGATGATCCCTCAAAGAACTAGCCAGACTACCGAGAAATCATTTTGCTTCAGTAATAGGAGTAACACTTTTCTGCTTTATGGTTTCCTTAGTGGTAAGGTCCAGTCAGTGCTTCCATAGTGTAACTGGAGCATAGAATTTCCAGAGAATGCACATAAATACATGAGTGTCTGATACAATTATGGACTGTCACAAATATGAAATTGGTCGGCATTAGCACTTAAACGTCTGCAACTAACGGATCCTAATAGTCGGTATTCACTATAAATTCAGTAAATAGCAAATGCTAAAAGCAAAGCAGCATGGAGAATATCACATTGTCTTTTACTGTCATTATATAAAGCAGGTGGCAAGAATTAAATTGCAACAAATGTTTTATAAATCCTTAAGAATACTACAGCACCGAATCACATCTGAACTGTAGATTGAGATAACAAGTCTGAGATTTCTTGGGGATGGAAGGTATAGATGTCGCTAATGAAGCTCTGGTGACATCTAAAAGATTTCCAGAAGACCAGTCCTTAGTTTCCTTAAGCACCACAGCTCTTCCAATAAACGGGCAATTGTTTTACCAAATCCAATCTAGCTACAACACTTGAGCATGAAATGTAAAGGTTGCTTAAAGGTGGCTGGCCAGTGCTACCACAAGAAAATAGCTTTTCTCGCTCATTCCCAATTGGAGGTGCTCTTTCCACCATCCCACAACTATGACACTTAAACCTAGTTTGTCAGAATCGACTGAGAGGAAAAGGTTGTCTCTTTGAGCCATAGTGAACAAAAAGTAATATGCATGTAGTAAAAAACAAGATTTCCTTTTGGTAAGTTACTTAAATGCATAACCCTATGGAATACTCCCTCCATCCCATTTTATGTGATGTTGTTTCACCAGGTATGGCGTTTAAGAAAGGAAAAAAGATTTTTGAAACTTGTGGTCTAAAACAAGTCATAAATATTTGTATGGCTATAAATAAGATAATATTGTTTCTAATTATAGAAAGATATCATTCTTGGGACAGAGGGAGTAATGCAATGGTAAAATTTTACTTGTATTTCTTGATTGTTTGAGACAAGTGAACAAAATTGTGATACTCTTGCTACGAAAAGTTGAAAGCAGATGCAATCCTACCTTAATCTCCAGAAACCCAAAGTCCTCACTCTTGAGGGGCAACACAAGCAAGCCACAAACAAGGTCCTAGATTCTGTAACCTTAAAAATACTGAAGTGGTACTCATACAAGTGACAAAACCATACCTCACTTTCAGTTAATGGTCGATCAGCAGACATGAGAAACAGAAGCAGATCTGCACGAGGCACAAATTCCTCCGTCAGCCTTTGTTGCCTTTGAAGAATCACATTCGTTCCTGGAGTATCAACAATAATCATCTGCCAGAATAAACAACAAAAAGATTGGAGAGCCAGGCATGGAAATTAAGAACTCAAATCAAGCTGTAAGGAGGCTAATATCATAGAGAGACAATCAATAGTAGATTAGGCAATACAAAAGCAGAAAATTTAACTTTCTATGAAAGAGAAATCTACCGAATTGTAACATCTGAAATGTCTCCTTCAGACTACCGATTATAACCACCTTAGTGAGTTTTATACACCATACATCTTTAGAATCTGAGACCACACAGGTATGTGAAGAGTTGCTCCAGTCCATTTGAATTTTGAAGTCCAAATCTAAAGTTTAGTGCCCATTTGTCCATGGATAATTTTCACTTTTTTCCAGAATTTTATTCTGGAAAACTGTTTGGAACTTTGGACATAGAAGTGTTACAGTTTTCCAGAATTCAACTTAATTTTCCGGAATTCAAAAAACTCCAAAAGGCTGTTTTCACTCCAAATCACTCATAAAAATTCAAAAACAATTCCAATTTGTATTTAGGTCCAAACACAACTCCAATTTTCAAATACCATTTTCAACTTGAAAATACTCCCTCCGTCCCATTATATATGAGTTAGCACGGAGTTTAAGAAAGAAAAGAAGATTTTTTAAACTTTTGGTCTAAAATAAGTGATAGATATCTACGTGGCTATAAATCATTTCATTAAGGATAAATGTGCATTTTAAAGTTAAACTATCATATATCATACATACATATATATATATATACATACATACATGTATATAAAAGAGAACCTTAGGCTGGCCTACGTGGCGCCACCCCAAATCAGGATTCCCTTTTAATTTATTTATTTCCAAAACTAGTCTTCTCCTCCTCTCAAAAACCTTCACAGCCGTCACCACCATCTTACAAATTAAGCCTCCATCAAATCTTCCATATGTATAAATATCAGCCCTCCTTTGAACTTACTTAAGCAACTAATCGCCAGATAGGAATACCAGGCCACACTTAAGTTTAACAAACGGGTACCAGAATGAAGTATTGGGTCAAACTATGTGAGTTAGCTGGCTCAGATGAATATATAACAGTAATACCTTGAGAATTTTCTTTTTAATTTTGGAATTGTGAATGTTTCTCCTTTAATCCTATGTATACTTGCATTGTTGCATGCATTAGTTTACCGTTTCTCGGTAATCTTACTTCAACCTTTGGTGATTTGAGTTAATTAGTTTTTTGTCTAGGGGTGGTACAATAAAGATTGAAGGTCAATGCCATTTATTAGAGCTTTGAATGAAATATGAAGAGTTGCGACTTTCATGAACAGTTGTGATTTTTATGAAAAGTTGTGCCTTTTATGAAGAGTTGCGACTTTAATGAAAAGTTGTGACTTCTCTGAAATTTTGTGACCTTTCCGAAGGGTTGTAACTTTTCCAAAGAGTTGTGACATTTCCGATAAGGCACAATAAGCATTTGTTACACTACCCTTTGTTGTCTATAAATAGAAGTTTTTCTCTCATTTTAAAACAACAAAATTTTGAACTTTTTCTTCAACACAATTAAATATTTGTGTACTTTGCTCCTGTTGAGTGGCTGACTGACACCAGTGTTTTTGTGCAATACACTAGTGAATATAATCGTTCTATCCTGAGATGATTTATTCCTTTAAACCTCAGGTACTAGAGGGGAATAATTTCCTTAAGGGGACACAGTGCATTCAGTGGGCTCGATTTTTTCCTTTTTGTTTCATTCTATTGTTAGAGACGTTGGTATGTCTTTTACGATCATTAATTTATGCTTATGTTATTAATTGTTATTTTTGAGTACATGTTCTAAACTTTGTTGTTTATGTTTCTGCAAAGTTATTGTTATAAGTATTTGTTAGTATAGATTAAATAACACACGATAATTGTATTTTCACGCAAGTTTTCTCTACTGCAATTGTTGAAGGTACAATAAAAAAATCCCTTGAAGATATATACTACCATCTCTTGAAGACAAAATTCAAATTTGGTATGCCATTGTAAGGACATAAAGACCTTAAAAATCTGACCGTACCTTGATGTGAGAAGTGAACCACGAAAAGAAGACAAAAATTAATTAACTTTTGACATGGCTTCAAGGATGGTGTGTCGGATGACCTATAGAGGAATATGACTAGACTGGAGCCACTTTTAATCCCAAAAACATAGATAACTACACAATGAATTAATTGCTCATGGATAGATTGTCAAGTTTACTGCAAGTTTTAAATACAATTTCTTGAAGTAATAGATGTGTTTCTCGACACTGCGATTGAAATAGAAGTGTAGTTTCAAATTGAACTTCATCACACTGGTACGCTGATTTTTAAAAAGAGTCCAAACAAACTGAATAGTTTTGTGTAATATTTTTCCATCTCAAGTATATATAATTAGTTGAATCATTGTCCAATATGATACATTCTTCCTTTAATTTTCCATTTTAATAATTTCTTATGATACATTTAAATGGAGAACTTTAAAATGATATATGTAAAGCAAAAGGTAGGGCTAAACTTTCTACACATTAAAATTAGAATATTTGTTCACTTTTTTCAGCCTTTTAAAATCACCAACGATTATTTATTTATTTATTAAAAAATTTAATATCTCGGGTTGATGTTCATTTGATTCCCCAAAAATATCAAATAGTAACACTTCCTGGAAGCAATAGGATAAATTATAAAATTATTAATGTTCGTTACTACGTAATTTTGTATGTAAGATAATATAGTGTTTTAGTTTTAATGACTGATAGGTTTTAAGTATTATTTTATAAATTCCGTGATATTAAATTCTCACGCGAGGCGCAGGTTTTTTTCTAGTTACTTGGTATAAAAGTGTGTCATTCTTTTTGGGACTGACTAAAAAGGAAAGTAAGTCATATAAATTGGGACAAATGGAGTACTACTTTTTCCCAAATTTCACAATTTTCATGTCCAAATGCCCACTTAATCTAGAACACAATTAACCCATATCAGTTGCAAAATAATAAATATAGTGTACAATTATAAAAATGCACAGTTTAGGAAGCACCTACCATCTAGCATAAAAAAATCCAGCAAAATATGTGCCGAAAACCATTGGGATCAAATGCAAATGTGCAATAACTTTTTGAAACTGAAACTAGTAACAACTGGTGTGAAAATCATATGTGCCATAAATTATGAAACTTGAACAAACATTTGCATATAACAGGTCATTAATGATTTACTAAGGTTAACAACCGCATAACAAACCAACATAATGATGTATAACTATAAAATGTGTCTCAAATCAGGCAACTACACATAGTCAATAAGTGAGGAACACAAAATGGTAAGTCAAATAAAGTCCCCCCGATATGTAGAAGATAGCATTGACATATTTACTTGCACATACAATTTTCCCACGTGAACTAGATTTCTAATTAAATTCATTGATAAAATGTAAAATTAGAAGTCATCTTAACGCTCAGACAAGACAACTCACCTCTTCAAGAATTGGAGCCGGCAAGTAGCAAACATATTGACCATCTGGGTGCCTTTCACAACGCTGTGACTCATCAACATCCGAATAGCGCAAAAAGGTTATCTCATTGGTTGTAGGAACAACCCCATCTTTCAAGTACTTTTTCCCAAGAAGAGCATTGATGAAAGTAGATTTTCCAGAATTGAATTCTCCCTAGTTTATCAAGAAATTGCATTCAGAAAGGAAAACAAAGAGGATGAAGAAACAGTAATAATAATGATTATGCTGAATGAGGTACTATATGTGGTCTTGAAAACACAGTAATATGGAGGAAGAGAGAGAGACGGAGACGGAGACGGAGACAGAGACAGAGACAGAGAGAAAAGGTCACAAATGCCAGAACCCGAAAATAGAGAAGTAGTGAGCCAAAGAAATAACAAGAAACATGCATAAACAGCAACTTCAGGTTTATAATATTTTAGTTTTATGCATTGCTTAAAATTTAGATTGGACCAGAGAAGGAAATACTCATTTGAAATTCAGAGCTAATACCCATGCATATCCCTGGAACCAGAATTTGCTGAAGTTCAGCGCTCAATTACCACTATAACCAGTAAGAATGGTTCATCAAGTTGAGAAACAGCATCTTTGAGAAGTGAGATTTCCTCCATCTGCCATTTCAGTAATATCCCAGGTTAGTCTAAACAAGCAAACTGCTGACAGATGAATTATTATCTGTACCACAATTCAGCAGTTAAATTTTGACAAAACAAGATCACCATTGGAGCAGCTTTCTCAATAACATTTATGGTATCGAGCAAGACCAGTCTCTCTTTTTCCAGCAATTGTTGTTCTCTACCTCGTAAGTCTATAAAACCAGCCACCCCCTTCCTACCAGGAAAGCCATTTCCCAAGTCCGAATTAAGCCGGCTGTTACTTTGAGAGTTTTCCTCCGTTTTCTTCTTCAAAGCATATGCGCTGTAAAACAGTTTGCCAAAATCATCATCACTCACAGACCTCAAATCTTCCATCGAAACAACTAATCCACTAGCTCCTGATTCAAGTAAATTTGATGCTTCATTGAACAACTTTCGATCCCCAAGAGAACCAATCGTGACAAAAACAGGAATTTTCACATGCTCATATACAGAGCTCACCAGCTCCTCAGGTTCTCTATTGACACCGACTTCATATATAAGAAAATCGGCTCCTTCAGAGTTCGAGGCATCCACTGCAGCGGCAGGTGTTTGTACAAATCTTGCTACCAAAGGAAGAACCACTAACTCTTCCGATTTTGAATCCATCATTGTGTTTCTGGCCACGATAGCAGGAAGATCTGTTAGAAAGGAGAATAGGTTATCCACAAGCAGTGACTAATGCAGGCAGCTACTTAATTTAGACAGCACATCTGCATCTAGAAGATCAATTACAGATCTTGTTAACATTTGCATTCCAGCAAAGCCAAATGAATGAACCTAAAACTGAGTGCTAGTGATGGCTAACTGCAATTTGGTTAGGAATTCTCACCATTGTTCACGAAGTTTGAACTATTATTCAGACACATTAAGTTTCAGATTGAACCATTGTAGATAGTAATGAGCAACATTTCTTTCAATGAGTATGTAATAATCAATGTGTTACAAGTAAATAATTTCTCATTGCTCGGGTTGATCTGTAGAAACCAGCTTCATTCGACTGTCCCATCATGAATAATTCTACTGCAACTAGTAACATTTTTCATTTTGCAAGTAAAACTTCACTAGTACTAGTTGCTAAAAATTTATAAGAAATTTACTAGCAACTGGTACTAGTAACATTTAAACAATCACTCTAGAATATTAGATAAATGGTCATCCAGCTCATGTCGTATTTATTAAAGATCACAACATTATGTAGCAAAAGATACTAGGATAAAAGCCTATAGGTATCAACCAATGACCTACTCCTCAATCCCAAACTAGTAGGATTCAGCTATATTGGCGATAAATTGAGGCCGACATCAAAAGTATGGCAAGGTAGTTTTTCATTTTCAACAATATTTATATGGAACATTATAGCACAAACTCACTGTGTAAGGTGAAGTACAAAATACAAAACGGTAGGTACAATGTAACACAACACAACCTTGATCAGAGAGCAAAACACCGCTGGCATTAACCGCGGCAGCAATATCAACACGTCCATCGATCAACAAGTAAGCCCTGCCTTTAATTACAGACTTCAACAAACACGCAGCCTCGTACAACTTCCCGCCGCTTGCTCCACCGCCACTGAGCACCACAACATCAACCCGACCCGAAATCGCCTGGTCTATCTCATTGACAACTGTTTCATCTCTCAATACATCTTCGCAGCTTAGCTTTAACACTAAACTCGGCACTTTGATCTCCGGCCTCTTAAATCCACCAGGGAAAAGAGTTCTAGGAGTTTGTTCGGGTCGGTTTAGATTGTTAATCACGAGCTTGACATTATCCACAGGGGAGTACACGGAGCTATTCGCGCAGTGGCGGCGACTCCGGAAGTGGAAACACTGGCGGCTCCTAGGGTGGGTAAAGAGAGAGCACGGTGGAGAGCGAACGCTAGAGTATAGAGTTTGTAGAGATACCATAGAGAATAATGAATTTCGCGTGCACGAATGCTGCGGATTTTCCGACGAAGGTGACGGCGGACCACGGCGGTGGAAGAGAAGGAGGGATGACGGTGAGGCCTTATCTTATCTAATTGTACTGTGCTCAGAAATCAGAATGAATCAATGGAGGAGCTTCAAGTAAAGCGCGAATTCTAAAACTAACTTCTTTGCTTAAAAAATAAATATTCAAAAATAATCTGTGCAAAATTTATTACTCCCTCCGTCCCATTTTATGTGGCAACATTTGATCATGAAGTCTTTGAAATGATTACCAAATTGCCCTTTAAAAAGTAGACTCACTTTTCTCTCTCCTCATAAATGTATTGGAGTATTATTTTAAGATTAAGTGGGACCAACAAGGGTAAAAGAAGAATTGTATCTTTAAATACTTACCATATAAGGAAAGTAACATTCTTTTGGGACTGACCAAAAAGGAAATGTTGCCATATAAAATGGGACGGAGGGAGTAGTATATTTTTCCTTCGTTAATAATCGGGTCATTCGCACGAATTTCTTTATTTTTTGCTTGACTTTAATTTATGTCCTTCATCACTTTAAGTAATAAATTAATAAACTAGTCAAAATTTCTAACATAATTATTAAAAATATCTACATTTTAAAATAATTATTAAAAATATCTACATTTTAAAATAATTATTAAAAATATCTACATTTTAAAATAATTATTAAAAATAGCAATATGTCAATATTTTAGTAAATATAATGTATTCTAATATAAGTTATTTACCTTCTTCTTTTTTTCTCAAATTAGGCCTACTTTTTTACCCCAAAAAGATCTCATTATCCACTTTTTTCTCTCTAAATTTTTTACCCACATTGTATCCTCTCTCACACAGATTTTTTCCCCCTTATTCACAAGTTTTTCAACCCTTCTCTTTCATATTTTTTCAAAAATAAAAAATAAAAATTCTCTCTCATCTAATTTCCTCTTCCAATTGTTCTTCATTTTTTTCTTCTTCCCCTTCTCTCTCTTTCGTAGCTTTCATTTTTTTTACCAAATCGTGATTTGTTTTCATAATTGAGATTTTGTAGATCGTAGTAATCTACATTGGCATTCATACATCATATATTTTTTTGATTATTTATACATTAATATTTAGTGATTTCGAAATTTTGCTTATAGGGGTTACTAATGCACAAGTGAATACGGATTTGGATTTAGATTTGGATTTGATGAACAAGAAATTAAAAAAAAAAAAGGAACATAGCAGATGAAGAAGAAGAAAGAGAGAGTCAGAGAAGAAGATTGCAAAAAATTGTATTCATCCCAGAATTGTATTCATATTAATATTTGTTTATGTTTTCTTTTACTCAACATTTGTATTTTTATTAAGAATACTGATTCAGATTTGAATTTCTTGAACAAAAATTGGAAAAAAGGAACATAGCAGACGAAGAAGAAGAATAAAGAGAGAGTAAGAGAAGAAGGTTGAAAAATTGTATCCATACCAGAATTGTATTCATATTAATTTTTGTTTGTTAATTGTTTTCTTTTACTCAACATTTGTATTTTTATTAAGAACATTGAATTTCTTTTTTAGTTTGTAGTCATTCCAATAGGTATGCCAAATGAATTTGTATTTTCTAAGCATAGATGTATCCTATTCTTTTCACAATCAATTTGTAATTTTTTTTAGAATATTGTATCCTTCCTCAACAAATTGTATTATTTCCACTATGTATGCTATTTTTTTTCTAGAATCATGTATCCCTATTTCTTTCACAATCAATTTGTATTTTTTTAGAATATTGTATCATTCCTCAACAGATTGTATTATTTTCACCATGTATGCTAAAAAAATTTCCAGAATCTTGTATCCTTTCATAAATCATATTCATATGTAATGATTAGATTATTGGGATACAATCAGTAATATTTTGTAATACAAATAAAAGAAAATATATTTGGCAGTCATGTCTGGGATACAATTTTTAGCCTTCATTATGAAAGTAAAACACCAATTCTAATTTGAATGGTAAAGTGAACACATAAATTGTAAAAATTATTGGTATACAATTACGATGAAAACATAATAAAAAAAGAAATTGTTGATCCAATCGAATGAGAAAGGGGATTACTGATGAGAATTTTAAGTGATATGTTCCTTTTTTTTAAAAAAGAATATTCTCTCCCCTGATTTTCTCCTTTCTGTTATTAAATAATTGTATTTTTGAAAATCAAACAAATAAAAAAAATACATAAATCAGAGACATAACAAACTAAGATATTGACATTTTAAATAAATATTGAAAGTGTGGCTAAGGGATCCTATTAAATGTCAAAATATTGACATTTTGAAAAATTTCCCAAAAAAAATGCGTTAAAATATCTTTGACATCGGAAAAAACTATAATACAAAAGTTTATATTTTTGTATTATAATATAACAAGTAATGTCGCTTTAACTCATACAAAACATATATATGTTGTTAGAGACATTCAATTCATAAACCACAAGTTATGTCTTATCATGCATAATTTAATTCATACGAGACATGCGATAATAGATATAAATTTAATTTCAAAATATTATGTCTTGAGAAGTTTATAGCATGCAAGTTATGTCTTTTATGACGTAACTTAATTCATACCAAACTTATGTTAATTGAGGCAAGTTATATCTTCATAACTTAGTTCCTACAAAATTTTATATTGATAAAGGCAATTCAAACTTTATATATGTTATGCTCTGAAGAAGTTTGTACTATGCAATTTAAATTATAATCCATAATGTTTTGTTGTAAGTGATATAATTTATTCCTATATAATTTTTTGTTCGAACAAAAAAAAAATGTTCTCTAAACTTGCAAAATAAAGTTATAATCAATGGTAGTTTGGCCCACAATAAATCAATAATTGAGGTAGAAATTAAAAATCATCAATTTAAAAAATAAAAATTAAAGATTACTCTAAATACGGTGGATTCATACAAAAACATGTTAATAGGTTAGCTTGTTTTAAATATAATATAAAAAAAATTGATCAATTTTTTTATTTTTATTAAATTAAAATGTAAATATTCAATTCTCAATCAATAAGCTATATTATTAGGGGTGTTAAAAGAATATGAAACACCGATCGAATCGAGAGAGCCAGACCGTTTTATGTTATTTTTTCAATAAAATCGTGGACTTTTATTGAAGTATATAACCGTCCCGAATAATTGGGATGGTCCTTTTAAATTATGAAAAAATTAAAAATATTTGGAACCGAACCGAATAACCTTACATGTATGTAAGTATATTTTATATATTAACAATATGTTAAATTTAATATTACAAATATATTTTATAACATTTTTCAAATATAAATATAACATAGGTCCTAGACCTTTGGTGACTAGACGACTTTGGGTATTTGCTTTTTAATTAGCATTTATTTAATTAGGTTTAAAATTAAAAGATATTGTAATTGATACTCTATCAAACAGTACAACAAAACCTATGCAAACACTCATATTAAATGTTTAAGATCAAAGAATATGGCAACAAAAATTTATATTCTCGTCTTCTTGGTGAAGAATTAAAGTGTTTCTTCAAGAACATATTTGCGAAAGAAATATTTTAATAGTAGTATATTTTGAGGTGATATTTTAAAAGAAAAAAACAAAAATTAACTGAACCGTACCGATATGATTGTGATGGTTTAAAAAATCTAATTTTGGTTATGTATTATAAAATATAAAAAAAATGGGATGATATTTTTTTTTAAAAATAACGATCTAATCGTATCATTGACACCCCTAAATATTATACAGAGATGAATAAAAAAAATCAAATATTGATATTATATTAACATGATGATTTAAATATAATTAAAAATATCAAGAAAAATAAATTTAAAAATCACTTCACAAATTAATTTACTACCTACAAAAAACTCATCACAAAAATAAATAAATAAATAAATAAATATAGGAAATATATTGATAAATATGTATATATGGCATGAATATTTTGGTCTTGCAATAAATAATTTTTTGCTTTTTTTATGTCACGACCCAAATTCACAAGTCGTGATGGCACCTATATTCCCAACCAATAGGTAAGCCAACCCAACATATTTACCAATTATTTTTAACTAACTAAGAGGTAAAAGGGTAAACACTAAGTAAAATCTCCAACATTGAGTTCTTTACAATTATGAAATGCGGAAAACTAAAATACCACCCCAAGTTTGGTGTCATAAGTACAAGAGCCTCTAAATATGATGCAAGTCTGAAACTAAATGACAAATCCAAACATAAGGGATATTCTGTTTGAATACTAAAATAACAGAATAAATAAAGGGTAGAAGGAGATGTGGGCCACGGAACAGCCAAGCAGCTCACCACAACTCCAAGATACTCCAAGCTCGGACTCAAAAAGCTCCACGAGATGTGCTCGTACTCGGAATCGAATCTGCACCACAAAAGAGTGCAACAAGTGTAGTATGAGTACGAAACCACGTGTACCCAGTATATCTCATAGACCGACAACGAAGAAGTAGTGACAGGAGTTTTAATAATAAAAATAAGTCTATTACTTATACAAGTCTATAGTACGCTTACCAGTCAAGTTCATCAAAATAAGGATAAACAAACTTCACATAATGTACAACCACCAATAAATCACGCAATCCACAATAATGAATGATGTAATGAGATGCAGTGCAATGTGACACCATGAAATGATATGCCTCAGAATGCCAAGTACTCTCTCAACCGTATATACATGATACTCCTCGGAAATACATCGAGAGTTCATGACCCATGGGGGACTCGCGAGGTCCATATACCGACACG